>NC_139535.1:117665397-117920011 GCF_965153285.1 Podarcis tiliguerta | reverse complement strand
ACCCAGCTAACTCCTTAACTCCCCCCCCCCACCATAAATTTCTAATCTACTTATAATCCACCAAACCCTCCCCCACTCCCTGCCCCTTCACACTAATCATATTTCTGATAGCATTTTATTTCCTGGAATCATTTTTATTCCGTATTATTTTGACTATATTCCACTTTATTTTAGCATCTGTGCCTGAGACTAATCAAGAGTTCACTGCAGTCTCTCCTGCCCCCCCTTTCCTGCTCCCCCCACCCCTCCCTCCATTGCTGCAACTTCTGCCATCCTGTTCTGGAAAGAGGTTCGACATGGTTTCAACTTTGGTTTCTCTCCAACATGCTTTTTTTAAAAGATGAAAACAGATCAAAAAAACAAATAAATAAGATGAACTAGCTTTTATATTAGAAATTACACGCATGTGGGGGGAGGGAAGGAGGTCTCCTCAGCCTTTTTTGTGGGAGGGGGGAGCCAAATGTTTTAATAATTTTTGCCGGATTACTTTACAACTAAAAAAAACAAAAAACAAAAAAAACAAAAAACCCAGATATTGTTATAAATAAAATTTAAAAAAACTTAACTGTGTTTTTGTTTTGTTTTTTGGCCGTTGCTTCTTTACTTTGGGTTAAGATTTTTTCCTAGGGAAGCTGTGCACTACAAATGAGCAACACTGTGATGTTCAAGCTGAACCAAACTGTGTGCTTCCAGTGCAGGAAGAGACGTTGTAAACTTTGTGTTTGTAAACTGGGCTTTGGCCCAGAGACTCTTTACAGATATAACTACCTCTGTCTGGCTGCAGCTTTCATTTCTGCCTTTCTTGATAGCAGGCAGGCTATGGGCTAGGCAAACAGATTGGCCTGAGCAATGCTGAGGATGCTGTGAACCCTCTGGATTGAGCTTTCCAGACTTTTCATGTTGGTGACATGCTTTATACGCATGCCTCATTTTGCAACACAGTATTTCAGTTTTACTAGCAAACCAGAGGTTAAACTAAACCCTTTCCAGCCTTGGAAAGAGCGTGGGGAACATTCGCATGACACACCTACACATCAATGTGTCGCGACACACAGTTTGGAAAGCTCTGCTCTAGATGTTGCTGCACTCCCAGCTCCCTGTCAGCCACAGCTAGCACGGCCCTCTGCTTCTTAAACCTTTCCTGTGGGCCAAACTTTCAGAATTAAATTTGCTCACACCACACCTATTGATAAGAAATACCTTGGTAGGGTTGCCATATTTTGAAGAGCAAAAAAGAGGACACATTTGCCACTTCTACTTTTAACTACGGATCGGACTTTTAACCCGACATATGGCATCCCTCGTATGTGTCTGTATTTGTGTGTATCTGTGCACTCATATAAGGGGAAGGGAGGTGTGCATGGGTGTAGAATAATAGAATGAGAGGTTAGGTGAAGATTAAAAGGAAAGGCGGAGATTAAACCATTGAATGAATGTAAAATGTGCAAGAGTAAGAGTAGGAGTAAAGGTTTAGAAGTAAAAGAGAATCAAGTTATAAATGGGAGGTGAAGTTACAAAATGAAAATGTAAATATCCCCCCCCCCCCTTTCTTTGGAGTTAAAAATGCAAAATCAAAATGGAGGTTCAAATTAAGGTTTGAAGGAATAAACCAAAAATTGAAAGTTAAAAGGTTAAAATTTTTGGAGGTAAGAATTTAATCAGCTGGTGTGAGGCTCCCCCTGGCTCTGAGTCCTGGTATACTCAGCTGAGAATTAACACAGCGCTCTCCCTTCTCAAATTGGCAAGGTGGGTGGGAAAGTGCCCCCACATCGCCTGCCTCACTGCCTCGCCGCATGGTCCCCCAAGGGCTCTCACGTTCCTCCTCAGCAGGTCTGTCCCAGGATCGGACCTATTCTGAGCAGTGCGCCTCCACGTGGCCTCCTCCGCCCTTCCGATCCCTCTCAGCCTCTTCTCTGCAAAGGCGGCAGTAGCAGCAGCAGCTCAGTACAAGGGAGAGGCTCTCATGCTGTCCGCTTCGCCACACCATTCCTCTGGGCCTCCAGGTTCCACGCTTTCTGCCAAATTTTAAAAATCCGCCTGGACAGTAATTTTAAGCCTGAAAAAGAGGATATGTCCTGGAAAAAAAGGGACATATGGCAACCTTATACATTGGAAAACCCTATACATTGGAAAACTAAGAGAAACAACTAGCAGTGCTTGATATATAACTTAGAACACAACTACTTTATAATATGGGGTGACCTATTAATAGCTCCGTTTGTAGTGAGGCAGTGTTACAAGAACCCGGGTGGAACATGCATTGCCCAGGCATGTCAATACGAAGATTCACACAAGCATTCCACAAACATCCTTGATCAGTCAACCTTAGGAACTTCCACAAAGCTTCAAACCTCAACAGCAGCTCTTGTAAGGGCAACTGTCTCCATTTTAGCATCAAATTCCAGAAGGAGGCAGATTTCATGGATGTATTTGGGTGCCTCTTCCTGCTACTCCAGATGGCTTCCTAATCCAAACATTGTGTCTGCCCATTTCCAACACTCTGGAAATGGCAAGAAAATAAGCAGCCACGCGTGCTTTTATTATTTCTTTGGTACATTTACATCCCACTTTTCATCCAAGGAGCTCAAGGTGGAGTACGTGGCTCTCCTCATTTTATCCCCACAGCAACCCTGTGATGTAGGTTAGACTGAGACACAGTCACTGGCCCTAGGTCACCCAGTGGACTTCATGGCTGAGTGGGGCTAGAGCTCCAGACTCCCAGGTCTTAGTCCAGCATTCTAACCACTCTTCCCTCGGTCCTGTTTGGAACCTACCTTCACCTGCTGTAAGATGAAATCAGTTTTGCAGCAGCTGATAGAGAAGAAAAGGGGACTTGTGGGACAACGATGTAGGGGAAAGGATTGTTAGCTTGCCAACTGCAGCTAGTCTGGACCATATTATGGAGGTGGGGATGGTTCCCTTCTAAGCTCCTGCTTTCGTAGTGTGCATGGTTCTTGTGATGGATTTTGCCATGACAATTGGGGCTTCAGGTTGCTCGAGCACATTCCATTTATACAGCTGGGCACCTAAATTAATAGTTTTAATATGCTGCATTCTCCAGATGCTTTTTTTTTTTTTAACATGGGGAGGATTTGGACCTCCACCCTTCTGATCCTGTTAGCACTAAGTCCTATTGAACCTGACCAAAACGGTTTTGATACTATGAACAATGTTCTGGACACCATAACATTCCCAAGGCTGAAACCTAGCGTGATTATGCTTTGATGTTACCAGTTATTAGATTACTCCAGTCCAAGAGAGTTTCCCTTTTTTCATATTTGAGCTTTGGAAGGCATCAGCAAAGGTTTGAAATTTCCATATTGGCCACAAGGTGGCAGCAACAGCTTCAGATAGGAGGTCTTGCTGATGCCAAAGCTGGAGAAAGCCATCGCCAGTGGCTCAATCGCCATCGTATTGAGAAAATGGGCTTGCACACAGTCCTGTGCTGCACTGCATGCGCACATCCTTCAGTCTGATGCAATTTTCTCACACTGCATCACAAAACCTTCCAAACACTATAACACATGCACATCTGATACACAAAACAGCTTTGAACAAACCCATCTGAACTGGGTTTACATCACTCCAGTTTCCCATTTTGAAGTTGTGGTGTCTAAGATAAAGGCACTCGGATACTGAAAGGGCCTTCTGAATGATGGCTACCCTTTGCAATAAAAGACTCGTATTTAACCACTAAATAACCACAGCCTGCTTCCAGTGATGTGGCACTGACCGTACATCCCAGTTAGAAAATATGGCTTCCAGGCCAGAAGCTTAAGCCCCAGCAAGCAGGACCAGCTCTGGAACCAAGTGAGGTGGGTCATTTGCAAGGGCCCCTAGTCTGGCCTGGCCCACTGCCCATTCTTTGCATGGAAAGGAGTTCACAGGTAGGGTCAGAATTCTGAGGCCTGATTTATATATGCAGGAGAATAAATCTTCCTGCTTGTGGAAATCTGGTATGATAGGAGAAAGGACAGGAAAAAAATCTTTCTCCTGGGCTAATTGAGTGGTAAGCTGCACCACTGGCAGCTACAGGTGGGGGATGCCTGGGGGGAATGTAACTCCCCACTACCAGCCTGGCAGGTAGTTACATTCCCCCCAGGCATCTCTCACCTGTAGCTGCCAGTGCTGCAGCTCACTGCCATCTCAATATTCCACAATGTAGACAAGGAGTGGTATTCAGCTAAGTTTTACTCAGAGGGGACCTGCTGAAATGTATCCTTGCCCATCCATTTCCAAGGGTCTGCTCTGAGTGCCCCAGGTCTGCTTTCACACCCTGTTTTTCCCAGCCTAAGTGGACCTACTAGAGGTGCTTTCAATTAGAGTCCAATCTCCCTTTTTAGGAACCACTATTCTGCACCACAGTCACACGGTACACAAATCTGTCCCCATTGTTTTCTTCCATCTTCTCACAATTGCCATCATGTACCCAGCGTGTTGTACACATCTACAGACGCACAATTTTTGTACATTCATCATGCATTCCAAGGCTTAGCACATATGTTTAATGCTTTGCTACATATTTTCTGGGCTTAAAAACAACACCACCTCCCAACAAATAGAATACTCCTTATTCTTCCTCTTTAAGCACCCAGGGCAGATTTCAGGAGACATCTTCCTTTCAGTTTGGGCCTAGAGAATGCCTTGAACCCACACAGTAATCTCACCTCCTACTGTGTCCTGAAACTAGGTTTTCCTCTGGCAGTTTTTCTTTTTAAACAGCTCTAGGAAATATGGCATTAAAGGTAAGTAAGTAGTCAATCAGAGCCATTGAAGACCAGCCAGGTGGCAGGTCTATAGAAAAGATTTGCAAACGAATGTGTTAACAGTGGTGGCTTTATGTATTCATTCCCAATATGTAATAGGAGCATTAAACAAAACTGAAGGGGAAATGTCCAACGTGGAGACCTTTACATGTCAAAAATTATTACTTGGAATAGGTGTCAGGTCTGAATCATACAGCTATCAGCCAAAAGGAAAAAATAATCATTCAACAACTCTGAGCCAAATGTGTGAAGCGTCTCCACAGAAAAGCATTGTGTTTGCCGTAGTATATGACTACACAAAAGCTCCTTCTGTGGTGTTTGATCTATAATGGATGTTTCACTCATGCAAGTCATTGCTTGATGCTGCAGCCACCAAGAGATAAACATGGATGTGTGAATTCACTACCTGTTAACCAAGTAGGCTCCTCCTTTTTTATTATTCCCCCCCAATATAGCTTTGTTTGCTTGCTTGCTTTTAGTTCATTACCCAAAAGCCTGGGGACATTGGGTCCAGAGCATGAAGGGACCGAGGGAGCAACCCTGATGGGTCAGACCTGAGTGGAAGGAACAGCAGGGACCTAGTAGTAGCTGAGCTGTCTTGATTAAGGCAGGAACAGGCACCAAAAGTCTGCCAGCATCACAATTCTGTGCATATCTGCTCAGAAGCAAGTCCCTGGTGGATCTTAATCTGAGGTAAAGATAAAGGTACCCCTGACAGTTAGGTCCAGTCGCGGACGACTCTGGGGTTGCACGCTCTTCTCACTCTACAGGCCAAGGGAGCCGGCGTTTGTCCGCAGACAGCTTCTGGGTCATGTGGCCAGCATGTCTAAGCCGCTTCTGGCAAACCAGAGCAGCGCACGGAAACACCGTTTACCTTCCTGCTGGAGGTATTTATCTACTTGCACTTTTGTGCTTTTGAACTGCTAGGTTGGCAGGAGCAGGGACCGAGCAATGGGAACTCACCCCGTTGCGGGGATTCGAACCGCCAACCTTCTGATCAGCAAGTCCTAGGCTCTGTGGTTTAGACCACAGTGCCACCCGCATCCTAATCTGAGGTAAATACATGTTATTAGACTGCAGCTTTTGCACAATGTGTAATGTAAATTAAGAATATTTTTTTTAAATAAACATTTTTATTGGTTTTTAAACCAATAAAAATACAATAACCATTAAACACTGATCCAGCAGTACATCTAATGGCATTTGTTTTATCCATTGTTTCTAGACATACACTTACACATTCAGCATTCAAACATATTACTTTATGTAACCTCTCCATTGAGAATATTGAGTGGTTGGTATAAGAAGGTCTGGATTTTTGTCATTAATGAAACGTGTCCATGTTTCTTGGAAGGTGTCTCTATTCCAGTGATGGCGAAGCTTTTAGAGACCGAGTGCCCAAACTGCAACCCAAAACTCACTTATTTACCACAAAGTGCCAACATGGCAATTTAACCTCATTTTTTTTCTGTGTGTTTCACGTTTCTTCTTTAGGACCACTGTTGTAATAAATAACCCTTCATAAAAGTTATTGCATTACATTCTTCATTAAATTATCTTTCCATTGATATATAATTTTATGGTATAACCCAGTGCTTTTTTTCTAAAAAAATGTTTAGGGGTACTCTCATTTTGACCCAAGAAAATCACCACCAGGGGTAAATAAATACAGTTCAAATCGGGAAAAATAAATATAGTGAATTTCTTCTCTCTTTAAATTCACAAAACGTTTAGGGGTATGCGTCCCCCTGTGTCCCCACAGAAAAAAAGCACTGGTATTACTCCCAAACAAAGTGGTGTTATGAGCCATCACACCTCAGCAATACATTTTTTCCAGAAGGTTCCACAATTTTGGCCACAACTGTACACTGGAGGGCTGTACTAAGAGCCACCCTCTTCCAATTTTTAACATGAGATAGTAATGATTGTCTGCATGCGCACATACAAATAAATAAACCCAGCCAGATGGACGGGGTACAAATATTTCTTCTTCTTCTTCTTCTTCTTCTTCTTCTTCTTCTTCTTCTTCTTCTTCTTCTTCTTCTTCTATTTTGCCGTCTCTTTGGCTGCCATTTGATTGGCCTCCACGGAATGAATTTCTCTGTTGGCTTCTGCAGGAAGCCCAGCAAACATGCAAACCCATCAGCCCAGTCTTAGGTTGGCGTCTTTATATGCTTACTGACCTGGGAGTTAAGCCCTGCTGAACTCAAGGCGGCTTACTCCAGAGTAGGAAAAACAGACTGGCGGGAGGCCCTGGCGCATCAAAAGTCATGCCTGCTCAGCCCCTCGCTGGCCCGCCAGGCCCTGGTACCGGAGGCTTTGGACGGCGCACGAGACCCCTCCTCTCCTCCTCCTCCCCCCCACCCCCTGCTGGGGCGATGGCGCATGTGCCGACAGAGAGGACTCTGAGTGCCCTCTCTGGCACGCGTGCCATAGGTTTGCCACCACTGCTCTATTTGTTATGCTTTTCATTGCTCTCCTGTGTCTGGTGAGACACTCAGACATTGTTGTATGCCATATATTTTTTTCTCGTATGTTCAGGGGAATATTCAGTCTGGTTCTTCCATTGCTGAGCCAACTGTGCTGACTAGTTTGCTATGGGGCAGAGGGGAGCCATGTCCAAAGATAGAAGGGCTGAGGCAGGATTTGGAGAAAGGGGTTGGCCTGTGATTGCAGATATAATGGAGAATGTTTTTAACATAAGGGAATTCCCACAAAACATGAATAATTGAACTTTCCACAGCCCTTCCAGCATAAAGGGGAAAGGAGGGATTAATTTTTGCCAGCCTGACTGACGTCCAGTGCCATTGGAGGGAGACCCTGAGCAAGGCCTCCTGCAAGTGAGCAGAGATGGTTTTGAGCGGGGGAGTGGTCCAGACACCCTCCCATTTGCGATCTTCAGTTGGGTGACCTGAATCTGATTCCTATACCATTTGAAGGCCTCTAGCACGCCCCCCCCCCCATGATCTAATAGATTGCTGTATATTTGGGAAGCAGCACCCTTCAGGTCATTTGCTGGCCTGATGCATAAGGACTCAAACAAGGTAAGTCTGCATAGGCAAACTCTCTCCCCTGCGCTCCAAACAAAGTGCAAAAGAATTAGCTTGAGCTACCTGAATCCAGGTAGTATGAGTGCCTTTTCATTTCCTCGCAGTTGCTCTTTGGAAATTGCTTTCCTTCCGGGGAGCAGGTCACAGATTGTGTAAATGCCGAGGTCCTCTCAATCACTGAACTGTTTATATATATCTGTGTGTCTGAAAGCTGCATGATCCAGGAATGGGACCACTGGTGAAGGGCCAGGGGCCAGGGTTTTGCTCCATGTTCTCCACGGCATCAGTACTGATCTAGTAAATGGTTTGTCTCTTTTCCGTACCTCCTTCAAGGACAAAGGTAAGAATGGATGGCATCTCACTGAAGGTATGGAAGGGACCATCTCACGTTGGACCCGAGGGTCCTCTTCTCTTCCCCTGAGCAATGGGAACGAGGATTTGATTTGAAAAGGAGCATAGTATAACATTAAGTTGAGCATTCCCATTCATCCTTTTGTTCTATGTCTAAAGAGAGTTTTGTTGCTTATTGTAGATTTTTTTGAGTCATGAAACAAATGTCTTGAGTTTGATTTGCCATCTCTTTAGCTGAGGAGGAAGGATGGGAATAGGCAAAACTTGAAAAAACTTTTAAAACTTAGGTAACACTGACATTTTGATCACAGCTATTTGCCCAAGCCGGCTAAGTCTGAGATGTCTCCATTTCCTAAGTTCTTGTTCAAGGCCTTTATGCAGCCCTCTATGGTTTCTGCGTCCCAGATGTTGTGTGTCTGCAGGGGGATTAATACCTAGTACTTAAATCTTCCATGCGCTGTGGCAAATGGAGAGTTAACTAGTAGCCAGTCTCTTGTAGTGTTGTCTAAACTGATAGGAAGGAGCATGGATTTAGAATAGTTGATTTGCAATCCTGCTACCTTGTGATACATTTCTAACTGTTGCTTAAGTGGCTTGGGGGCTGTTGTGGGGTTTTGCAAAAATAAGAGCATGTCATCTGCAAACATATTCGCTTTATCTACCTCATCCCGCATGGTGACCCCCTCTATAGAAGCGTCTTTGTGTAGCTGGATGGCTAGTAGCTCCATGACCAATGCAAACAACAATGGCAACAGAGAGCAATCAGTAGTTATTGACTGACATGGGTGTGGGAGGAATCCTCACTGATAACTCCCAAGAGGAATCAAGCAATGGTGGCCTCTGAGGATTAAATAAATTAAAAGTCTACTGAAATTGTCACTCTTCTTCCACATTTATTGTTTAAATGTGCACACAGGGAGGGAGACTGGAGGCAGGCCCATGCCCCAAAACACCCCACGACCATGCCCCAAAACACCTTGCATACCTTCCAACATTTCTCTGATTAAGATAGGGACGTCCTATTCCATAATGATAATTCTACTATTTATACCTCACACATCTTACCGGGTTGCCCCAGCCACTCTGGACAGCTTCCAACATTTATAAAAACATAATAAAACATTAAACATTTTAAAAACTTCCCTATACAGGATTGCCTTCAGATGGCTCGGGGATTGGGTAATTCCATACCCTCCAACACTTCTCCCATGATAATAGGGACATCCTAAGAAAAAGTGGGACATTCCGGGATCAAATCAGAAACCAGGATGGCTTCTCTAAATCAGGGATGACCCTGGAAAACAGTGACACTTGGAGGGGCTGCTCTTATGGCTCACTGCAAGGGCCCAAAGGCTACATATCCCCACAAGGAACTTTCCGGGGGCCACATGTCATTGGTGCCTGGGCCTGCAGCCATTGATGTAACACTTAACTTTTCCACGCTTCCGCATACACACACACACACACACCTCTCCACCCCCCATCCAAGGAAGCAAGACAAGTCAGCCCAGTCGGAGGTGCAGCACTGAGCTATTGCGGGGTGTGGCATGGGGATAAAGCCAACAAGCAAATGAGAAAAAGCTCTTCCTTGCTTCTGTTTTGCAACTTCCTGGCATGAAGTCATCAAGGACAAAGCCAAGGGGAGCTTGGTTCTGTCACGAGGGTGGATGGATGGCTCCCAAAGGCGCAGAGGGGCGTCATCAACTCACAGGTCATTTGTCTCGCCTCCACTAGGCCCAATATGCATCTCGCTCTCACATTCCTCTGCCACTCCTAAGAACAAATTGTTTCTCGGTGTACATTAAAAATCGATACGTGATGGATCAGGCAGTGCCAGGTATTAATATGGAACGGTGCCTTGTCACTCTCCTAAAGGTGACCCCTGACATGGGACCTGCACACCACCACAAACAGGAAGATCAAAATAGCCCTGACATTAATGGTCTGATTGGGATGCCTGGAAGGGAGAGGGATGTCCCGTGTTAGCAGGAGTGGGCAGTCCACACGAGAAACGACCTGCAAAGATTAGGAATTGCTCTATGTAAAATTTGCAAATGCTGAAGAAAGAGGAGATGGACAGATCTGCAAGACGTCTAGTTGTCAGGGATAGCCAGGGCCTGTTGGGTCGGTTTATCGCTAGGCAGCCCCTGCAGCATTGTCCAAGCATCCTTTGGCTTTGTTATGGTTTGAAGGTTCAGACCATTGGCTTTGCTGGCTGAGGCTGATGGGAGTTGTACTTCAGCAACATCTAGAGGGCACCATGATGGCTATCTCTGTGATATTATCATCTGTTAAACTCTCCAGTAGAATAAAAGCAAGGGTGAGCTTTGGTCTTTCTGTGAGAGGCCAAAATTGCAGCAGGGAGCTTCCTCTCGCCTTCTGTTCTGTGCATGTACTGCTTCGCACTGCTCTAAATCTGCCTCTAAATGAAAGCTTTTGCCACACAGAATCTTTAAGCTACCTTGCGACTTTCTTCTTGAGCATGCTTCGAGAAGAAGCATTTCTGGAGAGCATCTCTTCCTCTCCATGCTTCCAGCCACATTTCCTTAACATGGCCCCATTCTGCCCCCACAAGTGTGCCTCTTGCAAAGTCCAGCAGCTGAGTTGGTCATTGCCTATTTGCTTCCCCCAACCTGGTACCTTCCAGAAGTCTTGGGCTACGGTTCCCATCAACCCCAGTTGGCATGGCCATATTTAAAACTTAAAAATGGTTTAAATTTCTGCAAGAAACCCTGGGAAATGTTCTCCCCTGCATTCAGAAGCTGGGTGACATGCAGAATTCAACAGGTGCAGCCTTTCCTAGCATGGAGTTGTAGGAATGAGGAACACTACACCCAAATTTCTCTCTGTTGTGGAGTTGTTGTGCCCTTCTTTTAAGGGGAGAGTAATTTACCTCAGGAATTTTAACTCTAGATGATAAACAAGCTAGGGCAGTTACTAGTAGAGAAAGAGACTGGAGCTATTTGCACTACCAGAACCACAATGAAATTTGCCTATTCAGTTCTCCAATGAGTCTGTGATATACTGTTGTCTGCATTATACATAGACTAACCAGTGGACAGGCTGAAGGATCCTGTTGGACACAAGAACTGGACTTCAGGACTTTCCACCTCTGTGTGCCTCTCGCTAACAGAGCAGTCTAAACCTTACAGCACTCTACGTATTTCCTAGACCCACTTTGGGAAAACTATTCCAGTTCGAAAGCCATTTGTATTGTAGTGTAGATGTGACTCAGGCCCTACCGCACTTTACATTTAAAGCAGGGGTCAGCAACCTTTTTCAGCCATGGGCTGGTCCACTGTCCCTCAGACCATGTGGTGGGCTGGACTCTATTGGGGGGGGGGATGAATGAATTCCTATGCCCCACAAATAACCCAGGGATGCATTTTAAATAAAAGGACACATTCTACTCATGTAAAAACACACTGATTCCTGGACCATCCGCGGGCTGGATTGAGAAGGTGATTGGGCCTTAGGTTGCCTACCCCTGATTTAAAGCATTATATTGCCACATTAAGCAGTCATGACTTCCCCAAAGAATCCTGAGAACCGTAGTTTGTTAAGGGTGTTGAGAGCTGTTGGACTCCTCTTCCCCTCAGAGAGCTACAGAGTGGTGAACTTTCTGGAAGGAATTACTTCTTTATATCACTGTTAAAGGCACGCCAGGCTCCCGTCCTTTTTTTGCTCCGCTCAGGGTTGCCAGTTTTTATTGGCCTCTCTGTGCCTTGAACACTGGCTTGACAGGCAGGAATTTGTCAGGAAAGCAAGAATTAACACCATCTTATGCCAGCATATCAGGAAGTGGTGGAGCATTCCTTTAGGTGGCCATGCTGCACCACCTGCCCAGCCACACAGTGGGAAGCCCAGCCAGCTGACGTCGCCCTGCTTTGCGAGGTGTGGGGCTGGCAGGGCGCAGGCCTGTTGCGTCCTTCTCAAGCCCCCCTCCAGCTGGAGGTCAGGTGAAAAGGACACAACAGGGCAGGGCACAAAATGGCGCTGGGCTCTCAGGGCGCTGTGAGATGTTGTGACCTTCTCATGGTGTCTTCCAGCTGGAGGATGGTGAGAAGGACGCAACAGGGCAGGGTGTCATGAGTAATGCCCCCCCCCCCAAAAACTGCACCCAGTCCCCTGCTACGCCTTTGATATCAGGTGGAGCCACAGCAGCCTTAGGAAATGCTGGCAGCCCTAAGCAAGGCCTGTGATGCCTACTAGAATGGCCAGCTTTGGAATCAGTCTCTGTACCTGATCCTTTAATTGCAATTTGATCTGCAGCAATTAGGAAGTGATAACCTTTAGTTCCATCCATGCCATATAAAACCTCACTTATTGATTCCTTCAACATTAAACCCTTCTTCAAAGGCACAATAAGAGGCTGGAGCTGAGTGGGGCTTGTTAACAATTCTAGTAGTTGCTGTTCCTTCTTGGTCTTATTGCCATAACTGAGTTTCCAGTATGCCTTTGAAATAAGCAAACTTGATTTCAACTTTTGATGTGCAACTTCAATGCTGGCCCTTTTTATGGTTCATCTTACATTTAAACCAGACTTGGACAGGGCAGCTTCAAGATAGCTCAGTTGGCTAGACCATGGTGCTGATAACACCAAGGTTGCAGGTTCGATGCCTGTATGGACCAGCTGCATATTCCTGCATTGCAGGGGGTTGGACTAGATGATCCCCAGGGCCCCTTCCAACTCTACAGTTCTATGATTCTGTGATTCTGTGAAATAGAGGACTGTACAGGAGGACACATGGCCACCCCACAGAGAGACTGGACCTCAACGTCCACCTGTTGGCTTGGCTTCATTTTGCGGTCTTTGGCAAGACACAAGTGCCTACCTGTGGAAGGTACTTCCAATTAAGATTGTAAATCTCTCTCCCAATTAAAACTGTTCTATAGATATGTGATGATGTCAGTCAGTCACACTTCTCCATCTTTTTAATGAAAGTGCTGTCAAGCTTCTGCCAATGTCAGGTGAACCCAGAAGGATCAAGTACACAGTGTTCACTCTCTTTCACAGCGAAGGTAGATTAAAGGAAAAGAGAAAGGGAAGGGTCAACAATGCCTGGCATGCTGAAGAAATTGGAAAGTGGGCATTTTCAAAAATTATTTCAGATGAAAGCAGGCATATTTCACCAGGGAAGGAGCCCCTTTCTAGCAAATGCCAAATAAGGTGACTATTGAGGAAATGGATATGTACAAAGCCCTGTGGAACAACGTCTGCTCTAGATTATATAACATGATCTGATTAATGCTACAAAGAATGACAATAGGAGGGGAGGAATGCTTATTTTACATCCTTAGGGGCTTCTGATAACCCTTCCTATGGGTGTGGTAACCATGCCCTAGACTCTCAGCTGTTCATCCAGTTGTGTAGTGAAGACTATGACCCCAGTGCCTCCTTGAGAGCCAGGGATGGATGGACCAAACCAATTATTATTATCCCTCTCCCAACCTGCAACTGTCCTATCCAAAAACTGGGTAATAGGATCGAGTGATCTACTCATAAGACCAACTAATTTCCTCATGGACTAGTGCTGGGTTGAACCAGACTGAGAATGCTGCTCTCTGACAACAGGCCATCGCTCATTGGTGGGCACCTGCTTTGCATGCAGAAGGTCCCATGGTTCCAACCCTGGCATCTCCAGGTAGGGCTGGGAAAGACTTTTGTCGGAAACTCTGCAAAATGGATGTCACTCTGTGTGCAGACAATACTGAGCTAGATCAGGGCTGGCAGCAGGTTTCAGCGTGTCTTGAGCAAGGTGCTATCTGGGCCTCACACCACCACCCTGTTCCCCTCTCCTCACACCCAAAGTAAGCTTGCCAGGGGGCAGGAGACACCAGAGGCTCTAGAACAGTGGCTCTCAACCTTCCTAATGCCGCAACCCTTTAATACAGTTCCTCATGTTGTGTTGACCCACAACCATAAAATTATTTTCGCTACTTCATAACTGTAATTTTGCTACTGTTATGAATTGTAAAGTAATTTCTGATATGCAGGATGTCTTTTCATTGTTACAAATTGAACATAATTAAAGCATAGTGATTAATTACAAAAACAATATGGCCGGTTCTGTGGATTGGAAAGGGGAATCCGTGGGGGGTTTTTTGCGGTGCAGGCGCCGTTCCCCCCCGCTGACATTTCCCCCTATCCCTCACTGCGGCGGAACGTCCCCCTCCTCTCAGTGTAGTAAACTGCCAGCCAATCACCTGCTAAGGTTTGAGGCCCTGGCCAATGGCTGAGTGACGGCTGCGCGTGTCTGAGAGGAGAAAGGGGGCTGGGCTGAGCTGGATGAGTGCATTTCCAGCAGCCCCGCATCGGAGCAAGCTGTTTGCCACTGCTTGTGCTGCCGCCGCTCTGGTAACCATGGCTCCTGTGCCTGCCCTTGCAAGCGGCAGAGGCTGTCACTGGTGGAGGAGCCCCCCCCCAAAAAAGCTTGCTGACCCCTGGTCTTAGGCGACCCCTGTGAAAGGGTCATTCAACCCCCAAAGGGGTCGCGACCCACAGGTTGAGAACCGCTGCTCTAGAAGTAAATCAGGTGGTGGTGGCAGCCACCTGCTCCACCACTTCTCTTTTACATCACTGGACTCTAAAACTTGTTTTCAAAAAACAAAACAAGATGTTTGCATCAGCCACAGAGGGTCCTGGCACTGGCCCATCATGCTGGGTGCTGACACGGAGCCTGAGGCAGCTTGAGAAAGCATTTGACTTGGTCTATCTTAAAAAGTAGAGACATCACCTTGCCACCAAAGGTCCGTATAGTAAAGGCTATGGTTTTCCCAGTAGTGAAGTATGGAAGTGAGAGCTGGACCATGAAGAAGGCTGATCGCCGAAGAATTGATGCTTTTGAATTATGGTGCTGGAGGAGACTCTTGAGAGTCCCATGGACTGCAAGAAGATCAAACCTATCTCTTCTGAAGGAAATCAGCCCTGAGTGCTCACTGGAAGGACAGATCCTGAAGCTAGGCTCCAAGACTTTGACCACCTCATGAGAAGAGAAGATTCCCTGGAAAAGACCCTGATGTTGGGAAAGATGGAGGGCCCAAGGAGGGAAGGACAGAGGACGAGATGGTTGGACAGTGTTCTTGAAGCTACCAGCATGAGTTTGACCAAACTGCGGGAGGCAGTGGAAGACAGGAGTGCCTGGCGTGCTCTGGTCCATGGGGTCACGAAGAGTCGGACATGACTAAACGACTAAACGACAACAACAAGGCAGCTTCCTATGTTCCAACTAGGGATGGGCAGATTTGTTAGTGTTTGTTCCCCCTCAATAGTTGTTTTTTAAAAAATGTTTCCACATTTCCATATCACATCAGTTTGTGATTATTTAAACCCTTCACAAAAATTCACCAACATTTTAGCACAGATTTCTCATAATAAATGTAAATATGTGTTATAGAATTTATGGCCTCATAATGTATGTGTTTGCCTTGTAATAAATTTACAAGGCAAACACATAGATAAGTATATAAACCACATGTCTGAAATGGTGCAGGAGAGCAATCCTGAACTGATTCCGACTCTCTCAAATGTTTCTCTGCAAGGAGGAAGGAAATGGGAAAGCCTCTCCATTGTCTTGTGCTTACCTGTCTTAAGGGAGTATTTGTGTATGAATAGGGTGAGCCTGTGACCTGGATTCAGGAACTAAGCATTTAGCACCTCAAAAGGAATGGCAAGGCTGCCCAGGTAAAGCAATCAAGCGACCATTATCAGTATCCTGCCAGACAGGATTTCTGCTGTAGCCCGCCTCCTCCTGTGATGTATGTATGATGTTTTGTGGGTGGTCTTGAGCTACAGGGTAGGCAATTTCAAAAAGTCTATATAAGGGCTTGCACATCATTGCTCTGGGTTCCTCCTCCCTCTGGCATGTGGTAAATGAGGACCCTGTTGCAACAGTTTTAATAAAGATCAGGCTTACTGGCTGCTTTGCTTCTCAATATTCTCTGGTTGGCCTCTGATATTTTCTCCTACCAATAGGGAACCCACTTAAGGACTCTATACGGGCTCTTGGATACCCCACAAGGGAAAAGGAGCAGGTTTTTTCTTCATCATATGTTTGTATGCAATTCTGCCTAATATGCACATTTTTGCAAGGCTGTTTCCCTAATATAACACATTTTGCATTGTTGCATGCCATCCCAATCTCCAAGTGGTGTGAGATTCCACGGGTTCATGTGTCCTTCGGAATGAGGTACAGAGAAGGTGGTGGTGTCTTTATGATATATGGTTTATCTGCATATATATATATATACACAACCTGAGCCTATGACGCTCACAGCATTAAAACCCCAAGAGGGTCCTGCCTCTTCCATAGCCACAGCCCTGGATTCCAGCAGAAATCAGGCATGGCTCTGACCCTCTGCCTTCCCAGGCTGCTGTCTTGCTTCCAGCATCTAGCTCACAGCTCACATACACAACTCTAGCCTTGGCCTTTTCTAACTAAGTACCAGCAAGCTGAGGGAGGGTTTGCCCACCCATTTGCTGTCTTGCACTGCGTCACCTCCTTTGTTAACAACCCATATTTACTGGGCCATTGTTAAGAATTGTTGGATATCCCAACAACTTGAGTCCTTGCTCAGACTTGAACATTTGCTGGACCCAGGAATTAGCAGGGTCTCAGCATATAGCCTATCGTGCCCCCACCAACTTGTTCTTTTTGTTAATACCCAGTATATACATCTTTGGACATATTACTTGGCTAGAGAACTGCATTGCAAAATTCTGAGAAATATGAATTTTGAATGATGGCTGTGTTTCAGTTAATGTATTGTTTTGGAAAGTACAAATTAGGTAGGTTCACTTTTAAATTAAGATGCCTTGGTGTAAGAAAACTTCCAGTGGCCTTACTTTGCCTTTTTAGTGTAGAAGATTTCATTTCATTTATTTTATTGTTTAGATAATTTATATACTGCTTAGCTTGGGGGGGGGGAGGGGAGAGTTGTTGCATGCCATAATTCTGATGGCCCTGGAAAAAGAGAAGAAATGTTTTTGAGGTGAATTCCCCTGAGTTGGATCCTCCAAAAAAAGCAAAACAAGTTTTGATAAGAATAGCAGCATTTTCCATGGTAGGTCTTCTGTTGTCCTTCAGTTGATACAAGTATCACCTATTATGGAGAATCTGAGGTGAATTTGGAGAAAGTTTCTGCCCAGGAGACACTTCTGAGGAATTTGAGGGAATTTTGTACTGCTAATATTTCCCAGGGGGAGGGCATAGATTAGAACATTCCTCTGAGCAATAAGGAATTATTTTCGCATGAGCTGGTCCATTTAGTTTAATACCATCAGACAGCAGTTTCGCCCAAATCTGGTGCTACTTTCCAAGACACTTTTAAATGGAGGTGGGGTTTTCTGCAGATTTGTTCCAATTCAGCAGTAAACAGCAGTGTCAGACCTGTGACTAGAAATCACAGGGCCAATGGAAGGGTGGGTGGACCCCTTGTCCAGCCCTGAGCTACAATCTCTATCTGAAATAAATCTCAGATGCTATTTTCAGGTGAGATTCCATCACATACTGGCAAGTTCAGATTCAGGTAGGTAGCCAAGTTGGTCTGACACAGTAAAAAAATATATATATATATATAAAATAAAAATTGCCCAGTAGCACCTTAGAGACCAACTAAGTTTGTTCTTGGTATAAGCTTTTGTGTGCACACACACTTCTTCAGATAGCAAGTTCAGGTTGCACAATTACAGCCGAGTGGGAGGTCTTGTATAACAAACTTGCTTCTCAAAAAAAATAAAATCAGTTTTTTGTGATAAGGAAAATGACAAGAAAATGCACTGGAAAGTGTGGGACAATACCCACAAACAAATCAGCATGAATGCTCAATAACTAGGTCATCTGGAACATGGGCATAGCCAGGATTTTTGTTAGGAGGGGCAGTTGCGACGTGATTAGTCAGTTAGTGAAGTATTTCTGTTGTTTTACTTGATGGGAGGCAGCTGCCCCTCCCTACCCCCCCCCCCGGCTACACCCATGTCTGGAAGTGCCTTCAGAGTCCCCAAGGGAGCTCCAAACCTACATTCCTGGGAGTGCAAAGCAAGCAGTTTTGCCATTAGCCATGTTACTTGCTCAGGGGCCCCACCAAACTTCCATTCCATTCCATTACACACTTCATTTCACATTGTGGCCACACAGGATCCTGCTTTCCATACTGCTTGTGCCTGCAAAAGTTCTGAGACAGCCACATTGCTTCATGTTCACTCAGCACAGATCCCATAACATCCTCCTGAAGTCCCATAGCTTTTTATGCCACAAATGTCCTGGTTTATTTTTGTCCTGCTTCTGTTGCACTATAGCTCCTCCAAACAGCAATCATGTGGTAGCATTGGAGACCCATCACAGAATAAATCCACCACTATTGCACTATTATTGTGTCAAGAACATGTTGCAGAATACACCCACAATAAAGCACCAGTCTGGAGAAGCCCTAAAAGAGACCCAGAACTACACAAGAATGAAATGAGATAAAATGCAGCCCTAACTCCATTCTAACACCTTATTTCCAACTCTGCCTCCCAACTTCAGGATGGGAATTAAATTATCCTCTTTGGCATTGTTCTTCCTTGTTACCTAAAATCTTAGAAATATGCAACAAGGCTTAAATATCCTATGTTATTAATGTTCCAAAGCAGCTGAAAACATTGTCAAATGAAAAGGATTTTGAGAAATGCCTGAAGATTTAAAATGGGGGAGGGGGAGGGGAAGAATGAGGTGAGGAAAGGAGAGCAGCCTCTTTTCCCCCCCTTTTAATAAACCCTTTAGAAAAGATTTACAGTGCCGATAAGTGAACAAAGAGCTAAGATGAAAATAGATCTGAGACTCGGAGCTGCTATAGATCCGTTTAATATAGGTGTTTGTTACTTTTCAAAGACAACCGGGAAGGCTCCAGCAAGGTATTAATGTGGGGCCCAGTCAACCTGGAAGGCTAAGGTGAGGGGAACTGAAGACTAAAGAGGTACCAAGGGGCAGAAGCAAATAGGGTGCCCAAGGGCCAAGGAGCCCATATAATTCTTGAATTGGGGAAAACCTAACAGGGAAAAGTGTCATTGCAATGCACACTACAGCACTCATGCTGACCCCAGTGCTGTGTGACTGGTTTCCTCTTAGTTTGCTGGTTTGTGACGCTGCTGGAAAGGCAGGCAGGAACACAGGATAGGTCAGCCAGCCCCACTCCATCTGTCTGGGCACGTCACAAACTCCCACCTGCCCCGGCTATGGCACCTGTGCTGCGGGTTGGTCGCCCACATCCTAACACCTGAGAGACCCTACACATTTTACTTATTTGAAATGCTTCAAGTGTCCCACTGATAACATGGCTACCCCAAGGGTCTGGTGGGAATGCCAGACAGTGGCAGCAAAGTCAGGCCCTTCTGAGTCCCCCCAAACCCCTAGCCAGTGTCCAACTTGGCCAAACTCCGGCACTTGGCTTGCTCCCAGGGACTGTGCTGAATGCAGAATCACCCTACTGTACTAAAGAGGTAAAGGTACCCCTGACCGTTAGGTCCAGTTGTGGATGACTCTGGGGTTGCAGCGCTCATCTCGCTCTATAGGCTGAGGGAGCTGGCGTTTGTCCACAGACAGCTTCCGGGTCATGTGGCCAGCATGACTAAGCCGCTTCTGGCGAACCAGAGCAGCACACGGAAACACCATTTACCTTCCCACTGGAGCAGTACCTATTTATCTACTTGCACTTTGATGTGCTTTCAAACTGCTAGGTTGGCAGGAGCAGGGACCGAGCAACGGGAGCTCACCCCGTTGTGGGGATTCAAACCACCGACCTTCTGATTGGCAAGCCTTAGGCTCTGTGGTTTAGACCACAGCGCCACCCGCTACTGGACCTTATTTTTCCTGAAATTATCCTGAGATTCCATATAAGTTTTGAAGTCCCAGGGTTTTTCAACATGGTTGGGAAACACTGCTTGCTTTCTGTAATGTTCACCATCCTGAATGGGGTTGTCTAGGCCAAATTCTTATTTTCATAACTGTTCCTGAGAAATCTGGTACTTGCCTCTCATTGGGACAATGGTGAACTTTCCCTCTTCCTTCTCTTCCCCCACCCACACATTCCATTCTATGCGACAATTTCATGCTGCTAGCTCCTTTCCTATCTGTCACACCCAATTTGGCATTGCTGCTTCGAGGGGAGAGATGTCCGTTATTATTTTTGTCTGAAGCGCCATCAGCGGCTTGTCCCCCAAGCTGAGATTTGTTGTCATCCACCTACAGAAGCTGCAGCTGTCACACTGAATTCCACTGCCCACTCCGGCCAGGAAGTCGATTCGGAAGGGAGCTTGGCAGGTGTGAACTTGCCCCTCGCCCTCCTCCACACGATGTGGAAAGCACACGTTCCCACAATGCACCTCTCTGAATATTGTTTTGCTCTGGTTAAGACCATATGGACCCTTACATTCTATCACTTTATTCATCAGCCACTGGGGTCAAATAATCTTATGTACATCTGTTAAGTTTCACCCTGTAGCTAAAACAGCCCCTCCAGGGGCTAAGACTGAAAAACAAAACCACTCAGTGATTATGGTTCTTTTCCCATTTGTGAAGGACAGGAAGTCTGTTACAGTAATACAGGGATGAGGAACCTGATGGCTTCGATATTGCTGGACTGCAGCTCCTTTCATCCCTGACCACGGATCGTGCCGGCTGGGGCTGAGAGTCCAAAAGCATTTGGAGGATCACAGGGCAGCCGCCACTGCAGTAAACTTTCACCTGACGCACTAAATATTTGAGGCAATATTTCCAAAAGAGCATTGACATTCGTCTACAGCAGCATAACACAAATATTATTGGGCTGTATTTGCGGGATTCAAGTCCCTCCCAACCTCTACTGAGTAGTTCTCAAAGGGCGTGGTGCAACACACGGCAAGTGGTAGGGAAGATTCAAGGACAAAGAAACATTTAAGCATTGCTGTGCTGTATAGTATAGTATCAAAAAATGTTTTTCTATTTGCAGAATATGGATAGATATATTTTCAAAATAGGAGCAAGAGCAGTGATACTGCAAGCTCACACCTCGCATTGAGTTTGCATACATAATTAAAGTATGTCTAGGGTTGCCATACATCTGGGAATTCCCAGACATGTCATCTTTTGGGGGGCCTACATACCCCTCTGGGGGGAATTTTACCTTTTAAAGCAAATGTCTGGGATTTGCGGTGGGAGGCGCCCTGGGGTGTACGGGTGGCTCTGCTTCAGGCTCTGGCTCAGAGCAGCTAATTTGCAGCTTGGAAGCCAAATCATGTGCAATTCTGACTCTATTCTTGAAATTAAAACAATGTTGTGCTGCCAAATACAGCAGTTCTTTCCAAGGATATCAGGACAAAAGGAATGAGGAGGTGGAAGGGGAACCAAAACAGTTTTATTAATAAATAAAAAGCAGGCATGCAAAGCATAAAATAAAACATACCCGACAGGGCCACCCAATCTCCCCTTCAGCTGCCCGGAGCCCCAGGTAGAGCACAGGAGAAAGACCCTAGAATCATAGAATCATAGAATCATAGAGTTGGAAGAGACCACAAGGGCCATCGAGTCCAACCCCCTGCCAAGCAGGAAACACCATCAGAGCACTCCTGACATATGGTTGTCAAGCCTCTGCTTAAAGACCTCCAAAGAAGGAGACTCCACCACACTCCTTGGCAGCAAATTCCACTGTCGAACAGCTCTTACTGTCAGGAAGTTCTTCCTAATGTTTAGGTGGAATCTTCTTTCTTGTAGTTTGGATCCATTGCTCCGTGTCCGCTTCTCTGGAGCAGCAGAAAACAACCTTTCTCCCTCCTCTATGTGACATCCTTTTATATATTTGAACATGGCTATCATATCACCCCTTAACCTCCTCTTCTCCAGGCTAAACATGACCAGCTCCCTTAGCCGTTCCTCATAAGGCATCGTTTCCAGGCCTTTGACCATTTTGGTTGCCCTCCTCTGGACACGTTCCAGTTTGTCAGTGTCCTTCTTGAACTGTGGTGCCCAGAACTGGACACAGTACTCCAGGTGAGGTCTGACCAGAGCAGAATACAGTGGCACTATAACTTCCCTTGATCTAGATGCTATACTCCTATTGATGCAGCCCAGAATTGCATTGGCTTTTTTAGCTGCCGCGTCACACTGTTGGCTCATGTCAAGTTTGTGGTCAACCAAGACTCCTAGATCCTTTTCACATGTACTGCTCTCAAGCCAGGTGTCACCCATCTTGTATTTGTGCCTCTCATTTTTTTTGCCCAAGTGCAATACTTTACATTTCTCCCTGTTAAAATTCATCTTGTTTGTTTTGGCCCAGTTCTCTAATCTGTCAAGGTCATTTTGAAGTGTGATCCTGTCCTCTGGGGTGTTAGCCACCCCTCCCAGTTTGGTGTCATCTGCAAATTTGATCAGGATGCCCTTGAGTCCATCATCCAAGTCGTTGATAAAGATGTTGAATAAGACTGGGCCCAAGACAGAACCCTGTGGCACCCCACTAGTCACTCTTCTCCAGGATGAAGAGGAACCATTGATGAGCACCCTTTGGGTCCGGTCAGTCAGCCAGTTACAAATCCATTGAGTGGTAGCAGAGTCAAGACCGCATTTTACCAGCTTCTTTACAAGAATATCATGGGGCACCTTGTCAAATGCCTTGCTGAAATCAAGGTAGACTACATCCACTGCGTTCCCTTCATCTACCAGGCTTGTAATTCTGTCAAAAAATGAGATCAGGTTCGTCTGACATGACTTATTTTTCAGAAATCCATGCTGACTATTGGTGATCACAGCATTCCTTTCTAGGTGCTCACACACCGTTCGCTTAATGATCTGCTCCAGAATCTTCCCTGGTATTGATGTCAGACTGACTGGGCGGTAATTATTTGGGTCCTCTCTTTCCCCCTTTTTGAAAATAGGGACAACATTTGCCCTCCTCCAGTCTGCTGGGACTTCGCCTGTTCTCCAGGAATTCTCAAAGATGATTGCCAGTGGTTCTGAGATCACATCTGCCAGTTCTTTTAATACTCTTGGATGCAGTTCATCTGGCCCTGGAGACTTGAATACATCTAAACAAGCCAAGTATTCTTGTACTATCTCCTTAGTTATTCTGGGCTGTGTTTTCTCTGCTGAATCATTTGCTCCAAATTCTTCAGGTCGGGCATTGTTTTCTTTATCGGAGAAGACTGAGGCAAAGAAGGCATTGAGGAGTTCAGCCCTTTCTGTGTCCCCTGTTTGCATTTCACCATCTTCTCCTCTGAGTGACCCCACTGTTTCTTTGTTCTTCCTTTTGCTACGAACATACCCATAGAAGCCTTTTTTGTTGCTTTTAACCTCTCTAGCAAGCCTGAGTTCATTCTGTGCTTTAGCTTTTCTGACTTTGTGTCTACACGTGCTGGCTATTTGTTTGAATTCCTCTTTGGTGGTTTCCCCCCTTTTCCATTTTTTGTACACATCCTTTTTTAATCTTAACTCAGTTAAAAGTTCTTTAGATAGCCACCCTGGCTTCTTTAGGCACCTTCCATGTTTCTGTCTCATTGGTATTGCCTGAAGTTGTGCTTTTACTATCTCCCTCTTAACAAACCCTGACCGTCAGGTCCTTTGATCTGGGTAGAAGCTCCCCGGGCCCCTCCCCCCTATGGCTTTTACAGCCTGCCTTGATGTAATCCAGTGCCCCTGGCATTACTCCGGATTAGCCCAGGACCCTGAGATGGAATTAATACAGAGCGGCTGAGAGTCTCCCACTACCTGCAGCCGGGCATCCAGCCAGCACTTGCAACACAGAAGAACCCAGGAAACTCCCGACAGGTGTGTGAAACACCAGAATCCAGCAGCGCTCAAACTGGGGATGTTAAAGGGAAAGGGACATGCCACCTAACTCCTCGAAATACAATTGTCTTCCGCATTCCCACTACAAATGTCCAAACACTTGTTAAAATATTCAAAAGCTTTTACTTGCAGACCATATGGTTAAAGAAGAATATATGCAAAGTATTTACATTCACATGCTTATCCAAGCATGGGCTTAGTTTTCCTTAGCTGAAGATCACAGCTTCTGTGTTTTTTCCTCTTTCCAGTCCTTGCCCTCAGCCTTCTGCACATGACCAGCTGGGCCAGGGAGCTCCTTCTGAGAGGTTTCCACCTTATCCTTCCAGCAGACTTCTCCTGACTGGGAGAACACCAACATCTGCATTTCTTTCTGCCACAAACATTCACACAGAAACATGGGCCTCCTCTCCTCTATTGTGTCTCCTCTTCAGAGTTTAAGGACATGCAGCTATTATAATCAAGTCAGTCCTACTCAAAACAAAATGGAGAATGGAATAAGGACACCTTCCATGTGACCACAGTTAACTGATCACACAAGAGTTACTGAGGAACATTCCAGAATTAAACACACAGTAATGTGTACAGTTAAACATTCCTAATTTCAGTAAATTAAATTGTTACAAGGTACTTTACAAGGTACATATATAAGAGGCTTGTTTGTAATTATATTTTGGGAAGGATTCATGTTCTTATGTAGCTGCACTGTTTTATACTTTCTGGATGCTCCGTGATCGTATCCTGAAGTAGTTGTGTTCTGGGTTATCAACTGAATACTGCTAGTTGTTGTTTCTCTTTGTTTTCCAATTTATTTCTTGTCAATAAAACATTTGGTGTGGCACAATCAAATTTTTATTCTGAAAGTGTGTGTGGCCCAGAGAAAAAAGTTTGAGAACTACTGGTGTACATCATGCACTTCTACATTTCATACTGATTTAACAATCATTTCCCATCCTCAAGAAACCCTGGGAACATAGATTTATTAAGACACATCACATTTAACAGAAAAATTCACTGCACTCTCACCAGAACATGGCTTCCAAGATTCTTTGGGAGAAGCCATGGCTGTTAATATAGTATAAAATCAATACACACATATAGCCACTGGCTAAATCAGGGCATGTCATTAAACCATGACTTGGCAATCTGAGAGTGTGGCATGACGAGCATTGGGCTTCCGTTCACCTCCCTTATTCATGTGCAAGGGGCAGAAATTTAAAGCTTCTGGGCATGGTTTGTAACAAGCCACGCTTTCCCGGTTCATCTGAATCTTATTATTAATTTTTTATTTGTGAATTTAACAAGAAGAGGAAAGATGAGAGAAAAAGATAAAATAACATTTTAAAAAGAGAAGAGATAAATAATATTGATAAACAATAATATACAAATAATATTAGACCACCATTAGTACATGAATCTTAAACCAAACATATAAATTAATTTAAGCCCTCCAGATGTCCAAATATGTATCCACAGAAAATTCCTATATGAAATATTTCTGAATGCAGCCAAGGTAATAAGGTCCTTGGGCCACTGTGTGATAGATGGTGGTTTTTATCCTTCCAGAGTTGAAGTCTCTTAGCTACCAGAAGTGTTTACAAAATCCACTTTTGTAGTCCATCCATGAGTCCCTATACTATAGGTAAATGGTTCAGAAGTACATTCCTTTCATCTGAATCTGAATCTGCAGTTGGTACACATCCTGGTTTCTGAACCAAGTATGGTTTGTGCAACCCAGTGTTTCCATAACTGTTCGCCACTGCTTTACATTTCCTCCCCTTGTGCATAAAGATGGAGGAAAGCACAAGAACTCAGACTTGCTGAGGTTACTAATCCCATCATGCTAAAACATTGTTTAGAATTACATCTGAATTTTGTCAATATGACATGGGGAAACTGACAATAAGGGTAGAGGGAAAGGCATATCCCCCTAAAAACTGAGACAAGCCAACAATCGCAAAGCAAGTCTGGACTTCTGTGCCCACCTTCAGGTTTGTAAACACATTCCACTATATAGAAAGCACAGTGTATTGGGCAAATAACCCAGTAGTGTAAGCGAACACTTCGTAAGCATTTGAATTGTCTTGACACGTGTCTGATTATGTGACATTCTTGTTCATTCAGACATCATTCAGGAAAGTGTAAGATGCAAACAGGGCCTCAGGTAATGAATTCCACTATTTCTGCTGACTCACAAGAACATAAGAAGAGCCCCGCTGGATCATGCTAAAAGTTATCATGTCCAGAATCCTGTTCTCACAGCAACCGACCAGACGCCCGTAGGAAGCCTATTAAATAGGCATGAAGGCAGCAAGTTCATCCTCTCCCCTGGTTCTCCGGAACTGGTATCTCAGTCATGCTCCCTCTAATACCACAAGTAGTACACAGCTATCATGACAAGTAGCCATTGAGAGCTTTGTCTAATCCGCTTTTAAACTCATCTCAAATTGGCGACCAACACCACACCTTGTGGCAGCAAATTCCATACATTCAGCTATGCATCGCTTGAAGGTGTACTTCAGCTTTACTCTGGATTTTCAGCCTACCTGTGCAGCATTGCAAACAAATATAGCATCAATCCTTGCTTTTACCTGCAGTCATGTGGCAAATTCTACTGCTGGAGAGCTCTGTGTCGCAAGGATGCCACATTTAATTGAGCTGGAGAAGAAAGCTCCCCACCCCGCAGGTGTCTAGGGGGCCACTTCATCCCCCCCAACCTCCCCACTGCTTTTTATGGGAGATGCAGGAATGGTTGGGGAAGGGTCCTCACAAGACTAGCAGCTGGTTTCTTTCGTTTTATATATATATATATATATATATATATATATATATATTCCTCAGATCCTCACCATCTGATCCTAATTGTCATCAATATCGCCATTAGGTAGAGTTACAGCTGGGCATGGGGTGGAAGGAGTAGCGCTTATGGGAGTTTCTGCCTCAGGTGCTAAAATCTCTTGACTGGCCCCTGGATTGGGGGGGGTGCCATTTCCCGCTCTGCCTCAAGCAGCAAAATGTCTCAGCCTGCCCTTATACACGTTGCCCACCAAATTATTTCCCTAGCACCACTGCTGATGCCAAGCAGCACACAGCCTTGAAGGCCCTTTCCTAATACGTTGATGCTTTCCTCTCCCAAATCCTTTCCTACATGAAAATAGCTGCCCCCGCTTCCTAAACACCCTCGTTATCCAAATCTCTGTTCCAAAGTGACCAAAGGTCACTGCTGCCCAGGCAGGGCAGAGCTGATCTGCTGATCTGACTGAGTGTGGTGGGTAACACTGATATTTAAGGGAAGAAGTACCGTATTTTTCGCTCTATAAGACGCACCAAACCACAAGACACACCTAGTTTTTGGAGGAGGAAAACAAGAAAAAAATATTCTGAATCTCAGAAGCCAGAACAGCAAGAGGGATCGCTGCGCAGTGAAAGCAGCAATCCCTCTTGCTGTTCTGGCTTCTGGGATAGCTGCGCAGCCTGCATTCGCTCCATAACACACACACACATTTCCCCTTACTTTTTAGGAGGGAAAAAGTGAGTCCTATAGAGCAAAAAATACAGTACTTAAAATAAAACATTTTTATGCCACTTTTACACAATCAAAGTGGTTCACACAAATTGGAAGGTGGTGAGGAGAACAATAACTCCCCATAATTGTATCTAAACAGAAACACCGAGCACAAACAAAAAACCCGAATAAGCTGAAACCAGAATAATACTTACTAGGCAGATCTCAACAGCCGAATGCCCTCCAGAACAAATACTTTATATATCTTTGTTTCCCGGCAGCAGCCACAGTTCACCCCTTTGCCTGATTAAGAATATCACGCCCAAGCCTTGAAAATGGTTCAGTATTTGGGGTGTGGGGAGTGTGGTAGGCTGCCTTTGAGACACCCAAGGGCCTGAGATAGTATACGTTGCCTCATTTAGTTCTCTGGGATCACTTCAAAAAGACTAATAACATAATAGTAGAATAACTTAACGTCTGTTGTCTCTGATTAGATTACTGCGATCCCTTAAATGTGGGGCTGCTTTTGGAAACAGTTCAAGAAGTGCAGCTGATGTAGAATTCAGCAGCCAGGTTAAGGCAGTCTGTGCATATGACACCAATTCTGGCACGACTCCACTGACTGCCAATTAGTTTTCAGGCACAATTAAAAGTGCTGATTTTGAACTACAAAGCCCTCTGTGGTTTAGGACTGCAATATCTCAAGGGCTGTCTCTCCCCAGATGAACCAGCCGGGACACTGCGCCCATCATTTGAGGGGCTTCTTCATGTGCCCACTCTGAGGAAGGTTTGGGGGCAGCAACAAGAGGAAAGACTTTTTCCGTACTGGCATTTACAGAATGCTCTCCACAGGAAGACACGCCTGGCACTATCATGTCTGTTTTTAAGCACCAGGCAAATACCCTTTTTATTTACCCAGGCCTTCATTCTTTAATTTGGAGATTAATTAGTTCTGCCTGTGGCCTCTTTTTTTTACCTCAGCCTTTTACTGGGGTTGGTTGGATTTCTGTTATATATCAAGTCATTGTTTTATTGCTGTTTTTATACTTAGTTTTAAATGTTTCTTGTTATTTCCATTCTTGCTTTGTGAGTCACTTTGAGACTTTTCCATGTAAAGAGCAACAAATAAATATAATAATATTAGTGATTAAGTGAATGAGCTATGAGGTAACAAGTGTCTGGCTCAAAATTTAACTCAGCTGTGAACTCACCAGTCAATCTGAAGCAAACTACCCCCCAGATCAGCTCCTGACCCATCTGTGATACAGGGAGAACAAACGGGACCTTCAGCAAAAGGTTACTTACAGTGGGGAGAATTTTGTGGTCTGTTCTGGTCAACCAGCCATGGCTTATTTCAGGATAAATCACCTCCCACCCTGTTTTCATCACACACACACACATTCTGTAGCCAGTCCACTCTGCGTGCTCAGTCCTCATTGAGCTGTTTTCTGCCCCCTCAGGGGACAGGAAGGAGTACATATGCACATCTTAGGATTCACCTGAGCATGCTCATACCATCCTCTGGTTTCTTGGTTGCCTTACTTGGCTATAGTCTTGTCTGTGGCGAATCAGCTATGTTCAAAATTAGAGGGAGTAGTAATACTGACTCAGGACAATTGTAAGGATTGCTGCAGTTCTGTGTGCAAAGTGCTTTGAGAACTTAGTTGAATAAATAAATAAATATTAATGTCAGAAGAAACATCTATTAAGGTGTCCTACTAATTAGGCCATCTAGGTCTGTACTTATAATGGCTGTTCTTCCAGGGCCCCAGGCAGATGTCTCTTCCAGCACTGCTTTTAAACTTTTAACATTTAGAGATTTTTAGTTTAGAAAAACTAGATGGGAGGACATGATAGAGGTGCATAAGATTATTCATGGCATGGAGAAAGTGTTCTCAAAAAACTATGATTTTGGGACATTGAAGAAGTTGAATGTTGGAAGATTCAGGGCAGACAAAATAAAGTACCGGTACTTCTTCACACAGAGCATAATCTATGGCATTTGTTCCCATAAGATGTAGTGATGGCCACCAACTTGGTGTTGGAGAGAAAGGGTTGGAATGGAGTTCAGCACAATGGCAATTATTCCAAGCACGTTAAAACTTGGTTAGATTTACATCCGTCCTCATCCACCTTTAAACAAGTGTTCCCCACAAAATATTTAGGCTAGAATAAATCGTAGACACTTAGCTTTACAAGTACAGGCAGCAACCATTCGCTTGGGGGTTCCCTTCCTGACCCCCACATGCATCAGTGGAGCATGTATAAACATGTGCTGCCCTGTTCTGCCTTCTTCTGGGTCCAAAAGGACTGTGCATCAACTAGACATACCTAAAATGGTTGCAGTCTATAAGTGAATGTTTTATTCACAGTCTCCATCGGCTGGCAGTAAAATAAAGGTGTAAAAAGGTTCCAAATAACTTCATAAAGAAAAGGAATTGGTTTCCTTACAAAATAATAATGCAATCTTCAGGTTAGCAAAGAAGCAGGCTGTAAAATCTCACTTTTGGAGAGAGTAAGGTTCCTTCGTTTTTCTAGCATCTGGGAGCCATTGACTGTATGGCTCCTGGCTTGTTTGAGGAAGCACAAAGAAAAAAAGACTGAAAGCTGGGAGCAAAGGCTGCTGTGTGCCTGCCAAGCCACACTCTGGTAACTTGAGCTCAGGGCTCAGGTTAACCCTTTCATGCATGAAAGTATGAGTCAGTGACTGTATATAAAGAGAATTAGACAAATCCATGGGAGATAAAGCCATCAATGACTACTAGCAACACTGGCTTATGTTCTGCCTCCACTGTCAGAGGCATAAGCCTGTGTATACCGGTTGCTGGGAATCGCAGGGTTTTGCTTGCTGGCTTCCCATCGGCATCTAGTTGACCACCTGTGAGAACATGATCCAGGATCGGGTGGGCCTTTGGCTGATCCAGCAGGGCTTTTCTTATATTATGCTTAACTGGAGATGCTGGAGAATCTGGGACCTTCTGAATCCAAAACATGTAGATCCTTCATTGAGCTATGGCCCTTCCTTAGCTCAGTGTTTCATACTTTACTCTTCAGACAAATTCACCTTTGAAGCAGAAGCCATATACATATTCTTATGTTTTTGAGACTGAGGCAAAACAGTTAGGTGATCTGTGCAGACAGGAAAGCCAAAGCTCAAGTGACTAAATTAAATGCTACATTTTGCACATGTCAGAATATAAGCACACCCCTGGCAAATGCTGAACATGTTTTTCCACCTCACCCCAAACAAACCCCATAGGCATCATCTACACTTCTGTCTGCTTCCAAAGTCACATTTCTGGATGGTATTTTGGAATGCAATTCAAAACTGCATGGTGGGACATAATGAACCACAGCATTTAAAAATGCATTGAACAGTGGGACATAGGGACTGCTTTGAAAGGACTTTGTAGAGTGAGCACAGTTTGAATTAGGACCACCACCATGAGTCCTACATTTACAGCGAACAGTTTTCTATTTGAAGGTTCAAGTTTAGTTTATAGAAAGAAGAACCCTGAAAAGTGAGAGCAAAGAGGGGGCCTTGGAGTTGGCCATCAAAAGGAGCACCTGAGCATCAGAGAGAGCAGGCCCACAGATCACCTGGGCACAAACTTCCCCACGAGGGTGAATTGCTTTGTATCTCTTTCTCGCTTTTAAAATAAATGTTATTTTTCAGTCTTTCAAAAATATTTTGACAAATCAACATACAATCCAACATTTTCTAACAAATACATATATTTTGACTTCCCCCCATTCCTTTTGTGGTTTCTTGTTTTTTTAAATTTGTAACACTGCATCTCCTTCAGTACTCCAATTATTAATTACACCCTAGTTATCCTTTGCATTGTATCTCTTTCTACATAGTAATTATTTATTAATTAGCATGTGAACATTTTATACAAATCTGTGTCCTTTTTTACGGTGAAACGTGTCCTCTTCCTTTTTGCATCATGTGACTGGTGCCCTTAATATGAACAGAGGTGCCACTTCAGACAGGGGTGCCAACTAGAAAAAATATTGAGGGGGGGAGGGAAGCCCTGCCCGGCATCATCAATCACATGATGTGGCACACGCACAGCATTTTTTTTGGGAGGGGGAGAATATTTTATGGGGGGGGGTCAAATACCTCTTGGCCCCTAGGAGTTGGCTCCTATGACTTAAGATATACTGGCTGTGATCAAGATTCTTCGGCAGGGCCCAGCTTCACTGGGGAGGAGCCAGGACAGACTTGCCAGGCAGGCTCCTTCCCACACATAGATCATGATTCCATTGCATACATTCAATCTCATGATTTATATTTATAGCCAGACATGGCAGTAAGGTGTGTGCATGCACTGGACAGTTGTTGACATATATTTTCAGCCTGTAAATCAGCACTTGTTCCCACTGTTCTTGGGATCAATGTCCCTGATTATCAATGTGGTTTTTGAGAGAGCATTTGACGTAGGAAAACACAAATGATTTCTCTGTCTCTCTAACTACAAGTCCCGGCTTAACTGCACAAAGTATATACTCCTTGTCCTAGGAAAAAGGCCTGGGGCAGCATTTTTCTCTTCAGACTGTTGCAACACGGCTTCTGTTCCGATTGGCTCTAGCAACTCTCTCAAGATCTGAAGTTCAGCTTCATGTTCTCCCCTCGTGATAAAGGGTTGCAGGCTGGTCTGGCCCCTGCCCCGGATCAAAGAAGCCCCGGTAAATTGTACCTTTCTCCCTCACGCTTGGGCCCCCCACCAGAAAGATGCAAAGTTCTACTCCTGGTAAACATTTGATGATAAAATGGCGAAAAAGGTGGATTTTAAGAACAACTGTTGTGATGAGTTTCTTTAAGTACCTCAATAAAACAAAAGCAATGTTATCAACAGCAAGCAGATCCTTCCAATCCCACTCCCTTTTAGTAAGCAAAAGGGATTTGAGCCTTTGGCGTGCATACCTAATTCATACGTCAGCCTGCTGGAGTGTTTATATAACCATCGTCACTCAGGGTAAAGAACCAGAAAGCTGAACTACGGTTGCCGATGCTGCTGAAGAATAACAACATGTTATCCCAAGTATTCAGGGTTGTCTGCCCCCTCCCACTACTTAAATGTCACCCCACTTTCTTAAACACATGGTGACATATTTAAAGTACTTTGGAAGTGATTTTGATCTGAACAAATTGCCCCAATGGTAGTTAAGGCTGCAGGCTTTGGATGTCAAACACACGGCCTTCATGGGCCGGGCCAAAAGCTGTAGGGTGATGCCCCGTGATGAGATGAATGCCATTTTAAAAATACTTAGAATATTTGTATGCTACCCATACAAAGATTATCTGGGTGGCTTATAATGTATATTTAATATACTGTACAGTAACCATGAAAAGAAAAAATATATAATGCAGCATTTAAACAAACAAACCTCAAGCAGCCTATAATAAAATCAATAAGACAAGACTCTCAGTCAGCACTAAAAATGCGAAGAGATTTTTAAATAATTTTAAAGGCCTGGGAAAATAAAAAGATCTTCACCTGGCACCAACACAGAGTACATGCCAGGTGGCGAAAGAATACCAGCTAGGGTGGCACCATCGAAAAGCCCGTGGTTCACAGCAAACAGCTGTTTCTGGTCAGTGCAAGGATTTCTGCCCTACACATACCCCAGTCTGGGCATATGCCCACCTACAGCATCATTGGGCACTTTCCCAAAATTTCAGATATGCCCACTTGCCCAAAAGGATTGGCAACCCCTATGAGGGCAGCAAATGTGTTGCACTCCAGATATTGTTGGATTACATCTTGCATCATTCCTGCCCACTGACCATGCAGGTTAGGGCTGGTGGGACGTGGGGGCCAACAACATCTAGAAGGCACCATATTGGGCTACCCCTGCTATAGACCAAGGCATTTCTCCTCCTTCCTGACTCTTGAATCAGTGCTAGCAATGTACCAAGTACCCAGGAGGACACTGCTGGCAAACTCCTCCCAGTCCCTCCATCCGGGTGTCAGTGACACCAACCAGATTTGCCCCGGCACCCACAGTTAAATCAATGATTAGATATTTTATTGTGGACTAAGCCAGGGACTCAGCTACATCAGTAAAGGAAAAGCATTTTAAATGCATTATAACGCTGTGACACCAGATGGCGCTGTGGAGTTCTGTCTTTCGGCAACGCAATTTCCCACTATGAGGTTTACAACGCGTTTTGCTGAAAGTTTTTTTGACGTGTCTAGATCCAGCCCAGCAAGCATTCAGTTGATGCCCTGTGGTATCATACTCCAACATCTGTAGAGCATCCTTTCATCTTGTGCTCTGAGGAGGGCAGAACAGAGACTGGCCCCAGAATCCCATGATTTCAGAAGCTGGTGTTTTAGGGAAAGAAACACACAGCTCTGTGAAATCTGTCTCCCACCACCTCCCGGGCATTTCCCCTCCCTGGCCCCAGTCCCTTGGCGTGGCCACCCTTCCTGGAAGGCCCAGTTGTTCTGAGATACTTCTATGTGGGGTGGGAGATATGCCACCCCTCACTCCGAGAGAGGGCACATTTGGCAAGAGCTTTCCCAGCACCCTCTTCAGAGAGCCAGGCAGGTGTGCCAGCTGCAAAACAGCCAGGTGTCCAGTGAAAGGGCAAGCACCTGCTGGTGCCAGCATTAAAAGGGCAGCTTTATTGCTTCCTTGTTTGGGTTGCGTAGGATCCTGTCTTTACTCCCCCCCCCCTTGGTGCCTCCCTCCCCGCATCCCCGCTCCCCTGCTGCTCACACACCAGGCAGAGCCCTGTCAGCCTTCAAGGGGAAAGAGGGAGAAGAAAAATAACACTTGAATATGTATTTCTGCTGAAATGAAAGAATTACTGCCCGCATATGAGGCGGCAGACACCTTAGAATATATAAGGGCATCCTCTGCATACACAAGAGGCAGGTTCTTCAAGTCGGCTTGCTTGGGGGGTAGGAACTGGAGGGCAGAGGGGCCTCTGGGAGGAATCGTGTCCTTGATGGGGCAGCATCTGTCTTTAGGTAGGTGCGGGTGGCTGTGGAATATAAAGGGGATTTTGATTTTGAAGTGGATGGCTTCTCTATGAAACAATTAAATGCTTGGTGATGCCTAAGCTTTCTTAGTAGTAAGTGAAAATAACCTGGCACAAACTCTGCGCATGCTTGAGGGCACTATTTTCTTTGTCAGAGAGGTCTTGAGGCACCTTAAAACATTTGTTAGGGCACACCCACCCCTCTGGAAATTATTTTCTTAATTATCACGTTTCAGAGAAATTTATAAAAATAATCCTCAAAAACTTAACATGTACTAGGCGCTAAAAGCACCCCTGCCAAAAGATAGGCAGTCTTCTGACATTATTGAAATATTATCTATATAGAAAGTAAAATAGCAAGGTTAGCCTATAGTTGCATACAACCCCAGTTAGACTGATCACTATGGCTGAAAACAGATCCGAGAGCTCAGATTAAACCTTATTGTATACTGTCCCCTGTTTAGCCCCCTCCCCAAACATCTCTTGTTCGAACTGGAAGATTTAACATACTGCACCCTGCGATTTTGCGCAGGGATCTGAACCCACTGAAGTAAACGGATTTACGCGTCTGCTGCCGAGTGTGGGGCGGGGGTGGCGGGGGCAACCTTTGATGTCTTCCTTCCCCTTGAGATCACAAGTTCAAACCAACCAACCAACCAACCCGACTCTCTTCTGTGAAAAGTACAATTTTAACTTCTTCAGCATGTTCTCCGCCTCCCCCCCCCCCCCGTCACATATTTTTTTTTTGCCCCCAGACTCTTTCCCTCCCAGGAAGAGGTGTAGGAAGAAAAATCGCAACACCCTCTCCCATCAGCGGCGGGCGGGCTGGGATTGGTGAACTAGGGAATTAAGGAACAGACCCCCCCCCGCCGCCGCCAGCGCCCCCTTCCCCGCCAGCATCTTGGGCAGGCGCATGCAACTCACGCCCGTCTCTTCTCCGCGCGCTCCCCTCCTTCCGATCAAGTGCAGAGTCAACTTTCTCCACCCCCCCCCCCGCCTCAATTCTCAGTGCATCTTGGATTGCTGCTCCGGATACCTGCTGCTCCTCCTTCGCGCACAGCTCTTTCGCGGTCTCCTTCCCACCGCAAGGATTTTGTTGTTTTCCCCCTTTTTTTGGGGGGGGGGGGTGCCTGCTGCTGCTGGTGGTCTTCCTTTCTTCGCGCTCCCCACACCTCCTCCAGACCCACCTCTCTCTCTCTCTTTCTTTCTCCCCCCCCCCCTTTCTCCTCCGCGCTCTCAATGCTGGCGGAAGATTTTTGCCTTGAAACATGAAGGTCCTTAGCTGGGTGCATCTCCTCCTTAGCCAGTGGCTCTTGCAAAAGGTAAGGAGCGGGCTGGGAAAGGAGAAGGCGCGGGCGGGCGGCTTGGCTGGCGAGGGGGTCGCGGGCGGGGGAAGTTGCCGTCGCCCCAGAAGGCAGCCTTGTGCCCGAAGCAAACTTGCCCCTTGGCACGAGGGAAGGGAAAGCGGGCACCGAAGGAACCAGGAGAGATTTCTGCCCGGTCCAAAAAAAAGGCTAGTACTGTGTATATGGCGAGGAGGGATTGCTTTAATTCTGGCCGCCGCCCGCATCGTTTCCCCAACTTTGACTCGACTCCGGGTTACAATTCGTTGGAATGTAAGCAGCAGAGACTTGACGCGTGTCTCGAAAGTTAAGGGAGACGCTGATTTCTGGGGAGCGGGGAGTCGTCTGTATGCATTCATTGGCGAGCTGGGCGGGCGGCTGGGTTGTGTGTGGGTTGCGTGTGTGTCCTGTTTTCTTAGCGTGGGACACAATCAGATTGTGTAGCAAGTTCGTCTCCCCCCGCCCACAAAAAAGAAATCAGCACGGAGCGCCTGTGGGGGGTGTTTGGTTTGGGTTTTTTGGCGGAGTGGGGCGAGGAAGAGAAGAGATTGCCAAGCTGTAAAAACACCTCCTCCGCTCTCCTCTGGGGCGACGGCCCGTCTGGCGGCTCCGCGGAAGGCGGCTCGCGAGACGTGAATCGTGTAAATATAGCCTGGCTGCCAATTCGGATCCTCTTCCCGCTTCGCCCGCAGACAGCGATGGGGGCGGTTAGGTGTAACTCCGGGTCAAGGCGCGCTCGCAATGCTCGCGCCGCGGCGCTTCGCAATGGCATCGTAAAAAGCCGAAGAGCGGCGGCTTGGTGACGCGCGGCGGGCACCCCGAGGTCGAGCGCCGATCTTTCTTCCCGAACTCAGACGTGCATGCATCGGACGCGCGTGTCATATTCCAGTACAATATTGCATATTCTTTCAACTCCCATAGGGCTGAAATGCGCACGGAACGCGCTCGCAGGCGCGGCGCAAGCGAGGCTCCGGCGCACGCCCTCACGTACCCGTTGTGTGTACAAACGCGCGCACGTGGTCGTGCAGTGCCACTTGGCTCCCGGAGGCAGGTGGATCGGTACGGAGTTGGTGTGCAAGGTTTGCACGTGGGAACACCATGCAAGCGTGAATAGACGGCACCTACACGTCCGGGTCACACCGTACAATATCGATTTCGTGCAAGGTGGTGGGAAATAGTGTGTGTGTGCTCACACATATTTCAGACGCTTGTTCTGTGAGTTGTGCAAAGTGCTAGACAGCTGAATAAACGTACCTAGCATTTGCTAGGATCTGGGGCTCTCAGGGCAGATCAGCCCATCCCGACCTTCCACCGCAATCCCAGCATTCAGAGTTTTATTTCCATTTCATTATCTACAAAAACTGGTTTCCACCACTTTTTCAGAACCCACTTCCACTGGCTAGGAAAAGAGGTACATTTTCCCCCTCATGACATGGCAACTCCCCAGCTCCCCTCTTTTGAGGTGCTTCTTCTGGTTCTAAACTGAGTAATTTTAGGCAGAGCTTTGACCTTTTGCATTGGTGTTCCTGTTGCGGATTTAGCTTGTCTCAAATGCCACAAGCACTGCAGAACCCTGGGAGCCACTGTCGCTTCCCCCAGAGGATCTGATGCACTATGTCCAATTTGCTCGTCTTGAGGACAGGATGGTGGTTTGCTTGGTGCAAGCCCTCATAAAAAAATCAAACTGGAACCCAGTTCAGGCACAAACCCGGCCCCCCTGCCCTTCTGACCTTGACGCCCATCTTCTGAATTGCAATCCAGTCCGAAGAGATGTCTTCCATAAAATGCATCATTCTCTCTGTTGCACATAGGTATGAGAGGGGATGTCAGAGCCAGTGTGTTGCTGTTGGTTCTGTTTCTCCAACATGCTTACAGATTGTGGCATTAAGTGTTTCTTTGTGCCTAGTATACCCCTTATTGGTTAAACCAGGGCCCATTAGCTGTTCCGCTTGGAGGCTTGCTCCTCTAATTTGCCCAGTTTAAACTGAGTGGAGAAGCACTTAAAGCAAAGTGTTATTAAATAATTGCAGAGGCCTTCCAACTCAGACCTCTCCCCTCCCCATTTCCATTCCCCTAGGGTCTTCTTTTCTTCTACCAAACATGCTGCCATATTTTTTAAAAGTGACTTTTGGGAGCAGAAATGACCTGGCCCTTGTGATTTGGAACTTTAGAACTTCCCAATTTCTCTTTAGACCAGTCAAACAATAGCTTTCAAAAAGAATCATAAAATTTTGATTCTCTTCCGTCTGCTTCATACACATCCACTGGTGTGCAGTGTGTGTGTGCGTGAAATAATTCTTTCACAGGTAACAGGCATTGCAGTTTTTAGTGCTTGCAAATGGGGAGTTAAGAGCTTCGGTTTCATTTTTAATTTTTTTCTCTGCCTGTGTCTTATTTTTCTTTTTATGGCATTGTAATGTTGCAGGGAGAAATAAGGAACGGGCTCATTAAGCACCAGGCCAGCGAGAATCGGATTTCATGACAATCAATTTTTACTTTTCAACAGTTTCATGAATGCAAACCCCTCCCCCACCCTCTTTTCTTTCTCAAGGAGCTACATACAGACTTTTGCAAGGTTAGATCTAACTAGTTTGTCTTTCTTGGGCTTATCTTATTCTGTGTAGCAAGATGGGGAGGGAAACATTATTGGGGGGCTACCCTCAGCTTTCCATCAGCCTGAGAGCATGCTTTTAAGAGGCTGTGGGGGGACCTTTGTTTTAATCAGATAACAGCGATTTTTGTTGCTGGCGTGAAAGGCAGGGAGATCAAAGGAATGAGGTGTGCTTTGGGTTTGGAAAGAAGGTTTAGCTACTGGGGTTTTTTTGAGCCCTGCATTAGAGAAAAAAAACATTCAGTGAAGGTACAAATGAGATGCTTTCCTGATTCTCAAACTAGGTCTTGTGCGATGTGTGTGTAAGAGAGAGAGAGAGAGAGAGAGAAGAGACACTACTGTTAGCTCAAAAAAAAAGCCCAACATCTGGGTGGGAAATCCGCAACCCCCCAACTACACTTCACAGGATCATCAGTTGTTTCAAATAAAAATTACAAGCAAAGTTAAGGAATGAGAAACAATTCGCACACCAGTGCCTGGTCTATATTAACTTCTCAGGCTGCAAGCCGCCACTATTACTGTGGAGGTGCCCCATTAAAATGTGGGGCTGCTTTTGTGGACTTCAATTTTTTATTCAGTTCCTTTGTGGCCCTGTTATAGTGCATCTTAGGCAGACAGCATCCCTCTTCTACTACATTTCTGATTTATCCCAACATTTTCCATGTTGTCCATACCATTTAGACAAATGAGATTTTGCAGTTACCTATAGAACCAAAACCTTGCTGTGAATGAATATTTAGAGCAGAGCACAGCAATATGCCATTCTTTCACCTGAGAATTTGGTTGATATTGAAGACCATTGGAAGTTTTTATTTGCCCCATCTGTGCTTCCTGGTTTCCAGTCTACCCAGCAGCAGGCAAGGAAGTCTAAGATCATGATGTGGAACCCAAAAAATAATAGTGCTGAATGTTGTAGCTGCCATGGTAGCATTTTTGGAGTTTCCCTCAAATAAACAAAAGAAAAGGAGCAGTTTGCTAGCGCTCAAGATGTGGACTCTAACATAAAATAATGTCTGAGTGCTATCTGGTAATATTGATCTACTAACAGGGAATTGACTTCCCTAAAGTCAGGGTTCTGCTCATCTTCTTTTGTATCTTCCAAGAAGTCTGTGATCGTGTTCATGGGGATTGTGTCACCTTTTATCTTCACAAGATGATAACTAACTCAAGACTGCTCAGTGGGTTTGGAATGTAGATTTAGGGTTTCAGATTTATTTGTTTCTTTTAAATGCAGAATTGCCAATCAAGTATATAAGTATCCTATCTGTGGCTCTGAGGATGTTGAATGTGATGCTGCCACCTCAGAGTAGACTTTGACAGAAAAGCATAGCTAAGTGAAATTTTACTCACCTATTTCTATCACTGAGATAATCAGATTCAGCTTTATGCAACCTTTGGCCATAAGGAACCCAGGATGTTGCTTAATACCAGGTCAGCTATGGACAGACTGTGGACATCATACAGTTAAAGAACATTCAGCCCACATGTAAAGCACATAATTCATCCCGGAAGGATCCAGGGAACTGTAATTTTCCCTTCACAGAGCTACAGTTCCCAGCACCCTTAACAAACTACACTTCCCAGGATTATTTGAGGCTAATTGTGTGCTTTAAATGTATGGTGTGAATCCATCTAGCCCAGATGGATACCTGAGAGCAAGCCTGGTGTGAGAAAGAACGACTTGGCATGAGCACCCTATCCATTACCAGGCTTTGCCCAGTACCAGAGCTTAGTGCTGAAAGGCTCTCTGTCCACCACCTACAGCTGTCCTTTGCAGAAAGGGCACGAGTGTCCCACAAGGCAATTGCTAACAAGCCGATGTACATTGTCTCTCTGAAGATGCTAGCATTTTGGCACATGGCAAGCTCTGCAAGGGGGTTCAGCTGAAAATCTTGTTGACTCTCAGCCCAGAGTTCCCTTTCCATGCTGATCAGCCTTCAACCAGAGCATTTTGTCAAGTTGGGGTGCGAACTCTGATTATCCACAAACCAACCTGAAGTTATTTTAACAAAGTGGTGGTGGGGAAATCTACAGACTTCGATAGTTGATACTGCTTTTTGAAAACAGTTCAGTTGATGTTGAGATTCTTACCCAAATATTGTTTATGGTGTTTAACCAGCACATGGTATTTTGAGATATTTCTAACTTTGCTTTTGCAAATTGAAAAAAAGCTTATTAATGGCAGCCCCCTGTGGTTCAGCACTGTCCGGGTCAACAGGACCCTGGCCATTAACTTGTTTTGTGCTTGTGTACATTTCTGTCAGCAGATGCTGGGAGATTATGAGGAGTGGGATCTACAGCTCTGAGCTAAAAAAAAGTAAGAAATTCCCAAACATTGCAGGATGGAATAGAATAGTGCTAATCTGCTTGGTGTGCTTGCATTGTGGTTGCAAAAGAGACAGTAGAATTTTGAATTTACTTTACCAAGGACTAGTATGTTGGAGGAAAAGAGGAACTGGATGGGTAAAACATTAGAAATAACATGACCCATAAGTGTATGAATGAAGAAGAAGGAGGTAGGGTTGGGGGATGTAAAGCAAAGGTGTGGCCTTCCGGCTGTGACTGGATTCTGCTTCCCATCATTCCTAACCACTGCCTATGGTAGCTGAGGCTCATAGGATTTGGAGTCCAGCAAAATCTGGAGAGCCCCTGTGTCCCTCACTCAGCCACCGACATCCCGAGAATCTCATTTTGGAGTGTTTAGAAATTGCTACTCAATTTTGTACATTTTGTGGCGAGAGGTGTCTCTTTGTTATGAGGACCGCAATTCTGCTGCTTTTGAAGAATGAAGGCTGTACTGAACTAAAAGCGAGGGTTCAGATTCCAGAAAGCCATATTCATCTATTATAGCAATGCAGATTTCTGAAATCCAGCTTCAAATATCAACCTAATAGTGGTGTTTAAAAATGTACAGTGGAAAAACATTGAAAATGAGAGATTTGGAAATTGCTACAGCAGAATCTCTGCCCTTCCCCTTTCCTGATTCCATCTTTGTTTCCTGTAGTTCCTCCAGTGCTTTTTTCCGGGGGGACCCAGGGGTATGCATAGCCCTAAACATTTTGTGATCTTTGTACTTTTATCCATTTACTGTATTTCTTTTCCCCGATTTGAACTATAAAATGGTGAGCCAAAACTTTTAAAGGAAAAAAGCACTGAGTTCCTCCCTATGTTCCACTCATATACTGCCTCAGTTCTTTGGAGGCTGGGGGGGGGGGGGGGCTGATGGTCGCAGCAGGAGCCAGACAACCTCAGGACTTTTAAAAAAATGATTCCTGGTCCTACAGAGGAAATGGGATTTAGTTCAGGGGTGCAGGACAAACCTCTACTTTGGTTTTTCCACTCAGTTTGCTTCAGTAGGGTGCATTTAGGGCATCACTTTTCCCCACATGAAAATGGTTCTAATAATGTAGAGCTTTGGTCAGCAAACTTTTTCAGCAGGGGGCCGGTCCACTGTCCCTCAGACCTTGGGGGGGGGGGGCGGGCGGACTATATATATTTTGGGGGGGGGGGAATGAACAAATTCCTTTGCCCCACAAATAACCCAGGGATGCATTTTAAATAAAAGGACACATTGTACTCATGTAAAAACACGCTGATTCCTGGACCGTCTGCGGGGCGGATTTAGAAGGCGATTGGGCTGGATCTGGCCCCCCGGGCCTTAGTTTGCCTACCCATGATGTAGAGGCACCCTTGCAAAATGCAACACGTTTAACACATGTCTGTCTCTAAAGGAGTTCCACAAAAGGAACATCCTATTATTTTTCTGACCCAAGGACAAAGGCATGTGTCCTCATCCTCAGATAATAATGCCTGTCCTTTTGCTGGGCTTGCTATCTTGCTGTGTTCGGCATTGCCCTGTCCTGGGGAAAGGGCTGGCTTCGTTTTCTTTTCCATTTATTACGCTCAATAGCCACTTAAAGTAGCTGATGGGTGCCTGGAGCCCCGTCTGGCCCTGCTGTTTCACAGGGTCATGCGGTGCCAGATGTTCCTGCATTTAAACAGCTGCCGTAGCCTCATTTTGATAAAATAATAAATCCCTCCTCTTTGGCTTTAACCCCTTTCTGGCTCATACCACTCACAGCCAATGCTACATAGCAACTTGGAGCTATTCACGTTCACACTGGATTGACATAATGATATGAGGGGCAGGGAATTTTTTAACCAGTAGAGAAATGGGCCTGGATTGTAACTGGAGGGGGAATCTATTGAGGCCTTGAAGTTGTTAGCAGATGTATAGAAGGGATAATTTTGAAAGGGGCTGCTTCTCCTGCTATTACAGCAATATTATGGAAAAAAGGGAACACTGAAATTCCTCCTCCAGTAAAACTGATTCAGTGCACCGGAACCCTGCTTTTCTTTGAATCTTGCAACCCTGGCTGGAGCAGTAACTGGTGCTCTTGCCTAGAAGACTGGTGGTGGGCACTGAAGGAGTTATGCTGCCCAATTCTGAACTGAGCAAATCTAAGAAATATTCCCCCTCTCAGCAGTATTAATTAGCAAGGACACACTTCTTCATTAGCCACAGCCTTGTTAAGAGCTCATTGTCTGACTGGCTCCCCCATACTGTAATTGGGACTGGTAGGTAAACAGACAAAACACAGTTCTTATTTTGGGAGAGAAGCAATCATGTAACATGGGAAACAGCTTTTTCCAATGGATGCAGCAGCTAGGTTCAGAAGGGCACTTGAACACCTGAGAAAATGAGAAGCAAAATTTAAAAGTGTGTGCTTGTGGACTGAAAGAGTGGGGAGCAGGCTGAGAGCCAAGATGCCTGAGGGATGTGGGTGACTCGGGCCCACTGGAAACAAAATGGCCGCTGCATGGCTGCTACATAAAATGGCACGTGTGTGACAGGCTCCCAATGGAGCAAGCTGTGCGATGCCATAATCAGTGCTGGCTCACCTTCCATACAGATGGAGTTCTAGGCAGCCTTCATGTTCTATCCTTTAATGTGTGATGGGATTCCTGCTCTAACTATTTGTTTTGCCTTTTCCTTAAGAAAGGCCCAGGCTCACAGGCGAACACAGAGGTGGGCCTGGAGCTGGGAGGGTGAATTTAAGAAGCTTGCCAAGGGATGTGGCTGACTCGGGTTTGGCCAAGTTGCTCTTTGTTGGCCTCAGTATATAAAATAGAAATGGGAATGCCTTACCTCCCACACAGTTGTTGGGAAGCTGAAGATAAAGCCATAAAAGCATTTTATATTATGAACAAGCAGTATGTAAACCAGGCTTCCTCAACCTCGGCCCTCCAGATGTTTTGAGACTACAATTCCCAGCATCCCTGACCACTGGTCCTGCTAGTTAGGGATCATGGGAGTTGTAAGCCAAAAACATCTGGAGGGCCGAGGTTGAGGAAGCCTGATGTAAACCATTAATAAATGCATCTGTATGAGTATGTGCATGTCTCAGGAGGCATTAACACTTTTAGCCTTATTTAGTCAGTCCTATTTACTCTCATAGTTCCAAATTGAACCCCGGAGTTCTGGCTCCTATATTCTTCTGTATTTTCCACCTCAGTTTGGTGAGAGCCAGTGTGGTGTAGTGGTTAAGAGCGGTAGTCTTGCAATCTGGGGAACCGGGTTCGCGTCTCCGCTCCTCCACATGCAGCTGCTGGGTGACCTTGGGCCAGTCACACTTCTCTGAAGTCTCTCAGCCCCACTCACCTCACAGAGTGTTTGTTGTGGGGGAGGAAGGGAAAGGAGAATGTTAGCCGCTTTGAGACTCCTTAAAGGGAGTGAAAGGCAGGATATCAAATCCAAACTCTTCTTCTTCTTCTTCTTCAGTTTAGGCTTATGCGCTCTTACTTTTTGCCCTGCTCTTTCCACACAGAGGTCTGCACTTTAGTGGTCTGTGTCTAAGTGTTGTTGTGGTTGGTTTTTTTGCCCCAAGTTTTCCCCGCAAAATCCTGCTCTTTAAAGCTCAATCAGAGCAACTGCCAATTCTGGTTTTCCACAGCTTGACTTTGCTCCAATTGAGCTTTAAAGAGTAGGATTTTGCGGGGAAAGCTCAGGAGCAAAAAAAAAAAAAAAAAAAAAATTGAAGGGAAAAAATGGAGGGGGGGGTTGTATAGAGAGCTTTAAATTGTGGACTGTGCCTGGAAAGAGCGGAGGAGAGGCAAGTGTGGATAAGCCCTTTGTCTCATTAGACCCTCACTCATTACACATGCAAAAATGTGAAAGGCAAGTATGTGCATCCAGGAGTTGGGCGGGGGAAAAACAACAGCGCATTGTGCAAGCCTAGAAGGCCATATTGGAGATCCAGGAGTCACTGATCTAAGCAAGCCTCGCACACCCTTTTGTCTGACTATCAAGGGCGAGTGGACAGAAGCTGCTGTCCCTGGCTGAAGAGAACCTGCTGTGGATTTCCTTTTCTTCCCTCTCTTCCGCTTTCACCTGCATGCTCCATGTCCATCCAGTAAGGGGAGCTCTTGATTTCTATTCCTCTCAGTTTCCATTCTAGCCCCCTTTTAGCTTTAACTCAAAGAAGCTTGTTGAGAATTGGGACAAGCTGTAGTTGGCATAGCCAGTTTTCAGCCAGAATGTGGACACCTCAGAATCACAGCTGTTTTTACTTTGTTTTACAATTTTGTTACTGGTATTTTCTTTTATATTTAAGCATAAGTTTCTAGCCCTTATGACTGTTGAGAGATGTGTTTCAGATGTACAGTGCCTTTCTAAAACCTCGCTCCTTCTGTTTATGTGTAGTTCCTTCATGGCTTCCAGTAATACTGCTCTCTGCATATACCGAACCCAAACAGTACGTCATTTGGCAACCCTGGGAGAGTGTATGGGGTGTGTGTATGTGATTCCCCCCCAAAAACTATTTTAATTGGTCACATTTTATTTTGCCCTTTCTCCAAGGATAGCTGATTCAGAATAAGACATGCAAAACAAACTAATTTGAAAATGTTTGAATGGTAATCCATAATGCAATTGATTCTGAGTTAAAAATCTTGAGTTTCCATTGTGCAGGATTTGGAGAAACAGGCCTGGCCCCCAGCAATACGAGGAAAAAATGCTGGGAACAATTTGGAAATCTAGGGAATCCACCTCCCTTCTCTGCCCTGTATTGATTAAATGTTAAAATAAGACTACCTCATGCCTTATTACTTAAGAGTTGCCTTCTGTTCTCGTAGAGCAGGGAGAGTCATCAGGCCTAATCTGGCCTGCCAAACCTCTAGATCCATACCCACCTCCTCCCATCAGGTCCAGCCTATTCTCCCTAGACTGCTCTTTCCTTGCTATTGATCTGCAGTCCCTGTGCAGTTGTGCAGCACTTCCTGCCATGTGATCTCTCCCCACCCTCCAGATTATGCTCAGCTGATTGCAGGTTTCACTACTACTGAGCAGAAATCTTTCACTTTGTAGTTTGGCTCCATTCTCCACCCATATGTCACCCCTGATCACTTTGCCCAAGAGACTGTGTTCCTGGGGGGTGGGGACCCACCCTACCTTAAAGGTAAAGGTAAAGGGACCCCTGACCATGAGGTCCAGTCGTGACCGACTCTGGGGTTGCGGTGCTCATCTCACTTTACTGGCCGAGGGAGCCGGCGTACAGCTTCCGGGTCATGTGGCCAGCATGACTAAGCCGCTTCTGGTGAACCAGAGCAGCACACGGAAACGCCGTTTACCTTCCCGCCAGAGGGATATCTATTTATCTACTTGCACTTTGAGGTGCCTTCGAACTGCTAGGTTGGCAGGAGCAGGGACCGAGCAACAGGAGCTCACCCCATTGCGGGGATTCGAACCGCCGACCTTCTGATCAGCAAGTCCTAGGCTCTGTGGTTTAACCCACAGCACCACCCGCACCCCACCTTAAAGCAATATAAAGAAGGCCTCCCACTGTTTTATGTTCCTACCTCATATTACTTCGATAGAACTGGTATATTCCATCAGCTTCCAGCATTTAATACAGCACATCCTGGCTGTATTAAAGGACACATTCTACTTATGTAAAAACATGCTGATTCCTGGAATGTCTGCGGGCCAGATTGAGAAGGTGATTGGGCCGCATCCAGCCCACGGGTCTTAGGGTGCCTACCCCTGCTCTACTCCCTCCCAGACTGTCATCCATTCTCCTTGTCCCATATCCTTGCCTGGGCAATCCAAGGAATTGAAAGGGGTGGTGGTGGGGAACATGTGATGCTAACAACCAAATACCAAGATGAAGGTCTACCAGGCTTGCGTGTTGAGCATGCTGCTTTATGGAAGTGAGACATGGGCAACTTACACCCACCAGGAGTGACACTTCAATGCCTCAGGAAGATTTTGGGCATCGCACGGCAGGACAGAGTCTCAAACAAAGATGTGCTCTTCCAAGCCCACTTTGCCAGCATGTTCGCACATTTCTGTCTCAATGATGGCCTGGTCATGTACACAGAATGGAAAATGGCAGGATCCAAAAGGATATGCTCTACAGGGAGCTGACTTCAGGTACCAGGACTGTTGGCAGACCAACTCTGTGTTACAAAGACGTTTGCAAAACGTGATGAAGACTGGCAACATCAATGCCGCCATGTGGCAATCCCTTGCAGATGACCGCAGTGCCTGGAGACAGACATTCAGGTCATGTATCCCCAGCAGTGCCCAGAGGAGAAATGACCACTGGGAGAAGCACAGAGAGAAGAAACACCATGGTGCATCTGTAAGAGTGAAACTTGACACCTTCAGCTGTCTCACCTGCAATAAAATATGTTTCTCCCATATTGTTCTCTACACCCACAGCAGGAGCTGTAACTCTCCTATAGTTTTGTCTCTCAGGACAAATCAGTGCCAACAACAAAAGTCCTCCACCAGTTCTGCATAACTGGAGTGGTGGTGTTGGTGTTGAAAGGCTGCCAGAAGAAATCGCATTGGCATGAGCACCAAGACGATGCACAGGAGCAACCCCTGAAACCAGATGTTGTAAACCAGATGTTGTCTTGCATCTGCCTTGCATGATCTGCCCCCCCCCCCATTCTAATGTGTGCATAGGTAGGTAGGTAGGTAGGTAGATGATAGATAGCTAGATAGCTGGATTGGATCAAGGTCCAGCTAATCTAGGGCTTGTTGCAAGGTGGTCTTCTAGAAAGCAAAACAACGACAACAACTCTGGGGCAAAATCACAGCAAGGGATTTTTATAAGACTGGGTTTGCCAAGAGGCCAGAGAACCAAGTTGTCTGGCTTAGGCTCCCCCAATTTGGGACTACATCTGTTCTGTCTGGGTAAGGTTTGAGTATGTAACTGTCCCTCTTATTTGAATTCTATCTAAAAGTAAAAGGTAAAGTAAAGGGCCTCTGGGTGGTTAAGTCCAGTCAAAGGCAGCTATGGAGTTACGACGCTCATCTCGCTTTCAAGCCAAGGGAGCCGGCATTTGTCCACAGACAGCTTTCTGGGTCGTGGCCAGCAGGACTAAACCGCTTCTGGCGCAACAGGACACCGTGGCGGAAGACAGAGCGCACGGAAACACCGTTTACCTTCCCGCCACAGCAGTGCCTATCTATCTACTTGCACTGGTATGCTTTCAAAGTGCTAGGTTGGCAGAAGCTAGGGCAGAGCAACGGGAGCTCACCTCTTTGCGTGGATTTGAACCATCGACCTTCTGATCGGCAAGCCCAAGATGTGCTTAGACCTCGGCCCCACCCGCGTCCCTGAATTCTAGCTATTGTTGCTGTTGCCATACACAACTGTCAAGGGCACTTCTCAGACAAGGAATACACATGGCAGATAGTTAAGTATTTCTTGTCAAAGATAGCACAGTCACTTCTACATCTCTGGATATCTACACACCCCAATCTAAAGGCGAGGCAACTATTCTCAGGTCCGCATTCTGTGGAGTGGTTGCAGCAACAGGGGACCATTCCCTCTCCACCAGCCTATGCGCCTTCCTCCGAGGGGCTGTGTGCATGCAGCTGGAGAGTGTGCCTGTATGGGGACTTTCTCTGTGCATCCCGTTTCAATTCCCTCCTCGTTCTGGAAGAGTGGTGCAGGAAAGGGTGAAGAAGCACCTTCCCTTGCCTGACCTGCCTTTTTCTCCTCTTCTTCTGACCCATCCTGTGCTCCACTTTCCAGCTCTGAAGCTTCCCCATGCCTCTGATTCTTGCCTCCTGCCTGGTACAGGTCCCCACATACCATTGCCCCTCTCTCAGAAAATGCATTTCCTTAACTGGGAGAGGGGAGAAAGTAATTCAGGGGTGGGGTGGGGAGTGCCTGAGTAGATTTAGCCTACTTCCTAACATGCCCTAAAGATAAGTGCTTAGTGATCTGTACTGCAACACCCTTATTTCAGTTTGCTGCTCAATTGAGCACAACCAAAGCCATTTTGCTTCTGGTGGCCCAAACGGTGCCTGTTTCCACCAACTCCTGCATGCCAAAGGCACATCTGAATTTGAGAAATTATTATTATTATTACTATTATTACTACTACAAGATCTCCACACAGTACATGTGAGGAATCACTTCAGCTAATGTAATGCCAGTACTGTACATACAGTGGAGCTATTTTTGTTTTTAAAAACCTAATAACATGGAAGACCTCTGTGTTAAAAACTGTGCAAGACCTCAGCACCATTTTTCGATTTTTAAAAAATGCCATCACATTTGGGGTGTGTGTGTGTTATTATTTAAATGTGTACAGGTACAAAAATACCTGCTTGCATGCCTAGAATGGGGAAAGGTAGAGGAAGAGGGAGGTGCAGGACCAGAAAATACATCCTAAGAACATTCCACCAAACACTGCTTAACTGGTACAGATGGGATACAGCAGAATGGTTATGAAAAAGGTGTGGACACTTGCATACCAATTGCCCACATGAAAAAGCAGATCAGAACAATCAAATCGAGACGTTAAGCCCCCATCTGGAAGTCCCCTAAGGGAGCCACTGTTAAGTCTCATGTGCATTCTAGCCAATGGTAAGTGTTACAGTCTCGGGAGGTGCAAGAAGTACATTCAGTGCTGTCTGAAAATGCCTCATTTACTGCCCCCCCCCCCACTTACTACACTGGCTTAACAAGCTTATTGTGAGCCTGAATGAGATATGGAGAATGAACCGCAGGTGGAGGAAGGCTGGGCCCGCTCCATGAAACTGAATGCACCCCGCAAGCAGCGAATTTGGTATCTCTTGCAGAATTCAGCGTTGTGCGAAATCTCTTTAAAAAGTAAAGCAAGTTTCTGGCACTCGGGGCTAAACATTTCTAGCTCATATGAGGTAAAATCATAGAGTTGTAGAGTTGGAAAGGTCCCCAAGACTCATCTAGTCCAGCCCCACAGCCATCCCTAGGTGGGCTTGAACCCCCAGCTTTGTGGTTAACAGATGTACTAACCCATTGTGCCACTGGGGGAAATCTTCCCGCAAAATAGAGGTGGTGAGTGCTGCAGAGCTCATTGCCCCCTCTCATGGAAAACAGAAATGGAATGTATTATTCAAATGAGAGCAAAAATGCTCTAATTTGCATAATTTATTCCATTTGCAGAATCTGTTTCCTTGGTGCTAAATTTGGACCAAGTGTGCTTGTGGGCAGAGTGTACAGCAGTCCTGGGTACAGGAGGAACTATAACTCTAACTAATAATTATTTCTGAAGTGCTCTTAATCGATATTAAATTTATTTTCTGAGTGTTGCATACTGCCTGGATTCCTGCATCTTACAGCAGTAGCCGAGGTGCTAATGTTAGGAACTATGCATGATTGAAAAGCTGTCTCCAAGAGACCGGAGTGCTGGCTGGTCTCTTTCCAGCCATCTCCAGAGCTAATATATTGCCGAACAAACACACTGTAATTCAGATTGAAGCTTTCCAATATGACTCATTTCCCTCCCTTTTAATAACACTCCCCCTGCTGCGGCCTTTAAACCCTTGGCTGCGAGCAATTCAATAAGGAGGCACACGACCCCGTCTGCCACCCCGAGACAAGCGCTGCGCATATCGCAGGACGCAGCACATCCATCTGGAATAGAAACGAACCAGCGGCTGGGAAGCTGGGGCTAGACTGGGGCAGAATCCGACTTCTCCTGACAAATGCCACTTGCTTTTTAATAAGAATGAAATATTCTCCCTTTGCCATCCCCCCCTTTGCGGTTGATTATATTTGAGAGCATTGCAAGAATCAGTATAAACAGGGAGGCTGGAGGTCAGAACTGAGGGGCACCGTCAGAGCTAGGTTATCAGGAGGTGTGGGAGGAGATTGACAGGCACAGAGGATGTTATGGCCAGTAAGCAGAGTGTCCATGGAGGGCGGGGGGGGGGGGGCTCTTTGCATTACCATTCACTGGAAGTTCATATGTGAGCTTGTCTTATTCAGAAGTGCGGCTGTGCAGATGAGGGTTTAGAGCTCCTTTATCTGTACCTGGAGCGAGATGGTTGCTGATGCCTCTGTGGTTTCTCCCACATCATTCCAGGAACATTAATAAATGTCTGTCCACATGGTTGTTTTGTTTTTGCTTTGTAACAGAGAGACGATGCCCACACTCCCTTGGGAAGTGTATTTCTTCTCTGTTACACAAACACCATAAAGCAAAACTTCATGGTCAAAGATGTCCAAAAGTTGTAGAGGGAGTAACTGCGGAGGCAGGAATATCCCATGCTGCCCCAGGAGCCTCTATAAAGTGGGCCTTAGACTTGTTTCCAAGAGAGCAGAGTTCAAGTCCTACCTCTGCCATGGATTCATAATATCAGCCATGCTAGTATTTCTGAGGGTTTCCCAAAAACAATGCTGAAAACCATTTGAGCCTTCCGTATTGCACATGGACGCTGGTTAATGCAGGAGAGAATTGGGATGTTTGTGTGGTCAGAGTCAGCTGGATTTAAAGATTGTGGGAAGGTTGGTGCCTCTTTCGTGAAGTGCTAACTTTAATGCCAAGAAATTCAGAAGTGGAGTGTTGGTTAGGGGCAGGACTTTGCAGTATGCCTGCGCCTTACCTTTCCCCCGCAAACCCCCCACAGTTGAGGAAGATATCTCCCAAGCTAACAATGGCCAATATTTTTTGCAAGTGTGCAACAGGCTCAAAGTGTTGCTCTGGTTAATGTTTGCATAAGTATTTAAATGCCGTTTGTGAATTATTTGGAAACAGTGCTATATTATGTAAATGTTTCTGACGTTGTAAGATGTTGCACATGGTTTCTGGTGGAAGAATGGCATGCAAGCTAACTGATTATGAAAGTAGACATGCAAACCCCTCTCCTCTGAGCCATTCGTGTTAGTCTGCTGAGCCAGAAAGAAGGCTGTAATGCAGAACAGGAGAGACAAGTGGGACTGTAGCTCTATGGGCCCCCCAAGTATGTCAGGCCTATGGGACCCCTCTATGGGTGAGAGTGGTGGCACTCAAGCTGCAGGCTGGCCGTCACACACATGTCCTAATATATGTCTGCGTTTAACTGGAGGACCAAACTAGGAAGTGTCCCTGAATTCTGTTTTGAACCCAGTTATTTATTTATTTTACATTCTTAGCCCACCCTCGTTTTAGGGAACTCAGGATGAAGTACAGTGGTACCTCGGGTTAAGTATTTAATTCGTTTCGGAGGTCCGTTCTTAACCTGAAACTGTTCTTAACCTGAAGCACCACTTTAATTAATGGGGCCTCCTGCTGCCGCTGCACCGCTGGAGCATGATTTCTGTTCTCATCCTGAAGCAAAGTTCTTAACCTGAAGCACTATTTCTGGGTTAGTGGAGTCTGTAACCTGAAGTGTATGTAACCTGAAGCGTATGTAACCTGAGGTACCACTGTACTGTACACGATTCCCCTATTATATTCACACAACAACCCTGTGAAGGTTAAACTGGAAGATGGTAACTGACCCCAAATCATTTAGAAACTTTTGTGGCATGTATATAAACCCAGTTTTTCCTCTCTTAAGTCTAATGCTAGCCATCACACAATACTCTCTCAGTTGTAAGGCTTTCTATACTGGATCCCTTGGACGGAAGACTATTGCTGCAGTATTGCATATTCCCTGTCAAAAAGAATCCCGGGAACTGTAGTTTACCCCTCACAGAACTACAGTTCCCAGCACCATTAAAAACTATAGTTCCTGGGATTCCTTGGGTGAAAAATGTGCTTTGAATTATGGTGTATATGTCAGCTTACTAGAGCTGTGGGACTAAAGAATGAAAGGACACCGGCTGCTCTGTGGTGAAGCAAGATGTGCATTTGCCTTCCCCTGTTGCAAACAGCTTGGCTTACTTACATGAGCCATCCTAGGCTGTTTCCTCTCTAAGGACATTGGTAGTTCCTGAGTGTGTGCTGCTGGTGTGGATTGCAGAGAATGATATCTGCGTTAGCTGATCCAGCTTTGCGGCAAAGGGCTGAGATAGACGGCCTCTGAAGTCCTTCCAACTCCTGCAACGATTGCGTTGCCATGCGCCTATCGCTCCCGTCACCATAATCTGCTACAAATGAGCATTCAAGGCAAAATATTATCCCTCCTTAGCAAATCCTCATGTGTCGGCGACACAGGTTTTTAAAGGTCGCCAGCGTTGGCGCGAGACCCCGGGAACAAATGGTTCGTGTCTCTTTTCTTTGTAGGTGATCGAAAAGCCCTTTCCTCTCCCCACCCCAGCTGAATCGCTTCCCCTGTTCAGCATTCCTCCTCTGCTGCCAAGGCTAAATGGCCCCGAGAAGATGAAAACTTTTCTCCGCGCCCGACTGGATTGATGCTAAAGAAATAATCAACCCCCGGATCGCCGGGCGAAAAGCCATTCGGCAAATGAGCACCGGGACTGCAATCTCGGCTATTAAGAGCCGCCAAGGCTCACTCTAGGATTGGAATTAATTTCCCCCTTCTTCCTCCCAGGGCCTGTTGTGGGGATGCTATAAAAGCTGCTGCTTCAGCTCTTGAGGGGTTTTGGGGGAGGGAGGGGGGAACTGTCCCATGGTGGACCGGCTGTCTCTTTATCTCCAATCCCTCCTTCAGTGCTGGTCGCAGGCAGCTGAACTCACACAGTTAGCACTCACAGTGGACAAATACTTTTTAATTTCTTTCGCTCCCCTGAAGGGCAGAAGAACATCTGCCACACACATATATATAGACACACACACACACACACACACACACACACATATCTACATCTATACCACAGTCACAGAAAGTCTATGCTCCACTAGGTCATTGTGCATGTCTGTTTTAATAAAGCTCTTTTGAATTTTTTGAGGGTGGGAATGTGTCTTCCTTATGTAGTTTTTGTTGTACGCTGAAGATGCACATCTTTACCCCAGCTTTATATATACATATGTAGGGCCCACCCTATTACCTTGACTGTAATTTTTTAAAAATAAAACTGTTTTAATACTGCATTTTAAAGTTGTTGCAGCACTCCCTGGGAACTTACGGTGAAGGGTGGGCAAGAAGTCTAATAAATAAGAGTGACAAATTAAGTTTGGAAAAGACTTTGAGGAAAAAAAGAGGGAAAACATCTGTCTCAACCACGAGATTCTTAAAATACAGATGATTTAGCTCTCTGTACAAGGTATGATTCACAGAGATTAAATCCAAATCCCAAGAGCAGCAGCTCTGAGGAAAATCTGTAAGGGGAGATTTAATTTGTCACCCCGAGCAGCAGCCTGGGCCTTGACTTGGAACAGAAGTGGGTGACCAGATCCATCAGGCCAGCATAACCAGAAACAAAGATGGCAGAAACTCACCTAGGGCCTAAAGAGACCCCTGGAGTCTTTACCCGTGAAGCCTGACCACCCCACCCCCAGGAACCAACCCCTTCCACTCCAGGGACCCACATCTAGTGTTAGAAACTCAGATATATAAGCTAATCACCAAAGGCCACCTTAAACAGAGGTTGCAGTCGTCACAACGGAATACCTAGGCACCATTTTATTTGCAATGGATATTATTATTATTATTATTATTATTATTATTATTATTATTATTTATTTATTTTACTATACCGCTTTATAAGGCTTGCCGATCAGAAGGTTGGCGGTTCAAATCCTCACGACGGTGTGAGCTCCCATTGTTCGGTCCCAGCTCCTGCCAACCTAGCAGTTCGAAAGCATGTCAAGTTCAAGTAAATAAATAGGTACTGCTCCGGCGGGAAGGTAAACAGTGTTTCTGTGCACTGCTCTGGTTCACCAGAAGCGGCTTAGTCATGCTGGCCACATGACCCGGAAGCTGTCTGCGGACAAATGCTGGTTCCCTCGGCCAGTAAAGCGAGATGAGCACTGCAACCCCAGAGTCTTCCGTGACTGGACCTAACAGTCAGGGGTCCCTTTACCTTTACCTTTATACCACTTTATATTTAAAAGAAAAATGATCTCAAGGCAGTATACAACACATTGAAACATCAAATCAATCCAGAATAAAACAAATTAAAGCTTCAAGGGAAATATTTCAGATCTGAGGACCCCCTATTTTCCAAAAGCGAAGCCATGGACCCCCTACTTTTGAAATTTTTGATAACCCTATGCGCTAGTGTAGCTGGGGGGGGGGGCAGGTGCCCAGGGTGAAGCACAAGTCCCAGAGCCCAGTGTGCTACTCCCAAAAGCAGCACCACTCAGGACTGGGCTCTTAGTGCACTGAGCTGCTGCGTCGTCCCCCCCCAGCTGCCAGAGGGCGGCCGAGAAGGATGCAGTGGCGAAACATGACGTGCAGACGCACCATAGCGTCTTGTAATCCGTTCGGGATGCGAGCGGGGCTCCGGATTGGATCCCGTTCACATCCCGAGGTACAGCTGCATTGTGTGTCTTCAGACTATTTCCTGGACCCTGCGAAAGGTCTCTATGGCACTATCAGCAGCGAGGCTGAACAAGCACAGAGAGACGAAAATATAATCTGAACACCCTCCACTTACAACTTCTTTCTTTCTTTTTGCAATAATTGGGTTGCCACAAACTTAAGCAGGGGTTACCCAATGCTCATTAAATACTTGTTCAGTAGCCCAGAGTGGATCCAGTGAAGTTTTCATTTTTCAGAGGGCAAAAGGCAGGTTGAAGAGTCCACAGCTAAGCTGAACATAGATATTTCCAAGGTCAAGAGTCAAAGGGTGGTTCCTAAATTACAGGAGGGCATGGGGTATGCTGCTGGTTAGCAAGGGAACTAATTATGCCAGATCTTCCCAATTGATTGCTTCCACCCATTAATGTTATTAGAGTCTCACGGGATGGAGCCATAGGGAAACAGCAGTCAACAGTGGAACCGTTCCTGTAGCATCTTAGAAAATGCATAGTTATATGCATGCAAGCGCACTCAAATTTCTCACACCCAGTAATTCATGACTCTTGCCTCCAAGCCCTACTAAAATGAGAGATTTTGCACAAGTACGACTGCGTACTAACAACTCTCATCCATTTCACTGGGGCGAGAGACGTTTCTAGTGGATGGAGCCTTGTTTGTTTAATGCCAATACCACCCAGCTGCCCAAATAAGCCACGTTACACCAGTGACACACCATATTTAATGTGAACAGCGCTCCTGCATTTCTGCAAGCATCTGTCTGCTGCAAATGTTGCTCCTTTCTCTTTTTTTAAACTGGAGTACTGGAGCACTGCGTAGTTTTTAATGGGTAATAAACAGAAGAGCAGAATATCTAAAGGTAACTCTGTGACCTCCATTAATGTCATGTCTGAACATGTTAAACAGTTTAATGGCCCCATTAGGGTCCCAGCTAATGGTCGGAAGGCACTAGATATAAATGGTTCCATCTCTGAAGCAAAGGTAGAGGCTGCCTTGGCACCCCAAAAATGTTGCACAAAGGAACAAGGTTCTGAAAGGTGCATGGTACCCCTTCACCTTCTGTTGCTTTGATTGGAGACTTTTTCCATTGTGATCCATTTTCAGGGACTACGGTATATTGCCTTCTACTGAGCAGTTACCAGAAGACTTCCTGTATCCCCAGTCTACAGATTGGAGAATGGATGCACAGAGAAATTGATGCCTCAGTATCACATGTTCCATTTCAGTATCTGCTGATTCCTATATTAAAGGCTAGAGAGGGGAAAGGAATTGAAAAACAAACTGGTAATAGTGCTTAAATTTTATGGATCACTATTCCAAAGTGTACATGATTTCAGTCATCTTAACTGGAATCCCATAAGGTAGCCCAATACAATTCCGTCAGTATTATAGAATGCCTAGGGGCACCTGCTGAGAGACAACAGCTTGCTTAAGACCACCGATTCAGTTTCTGGGGTGAGCCAAGGTTTGGACTGTGGACCTCTCTACTTGTAATTCATCTACTATGGAGGACACTGTAGCTCTCCAGATGTTGCTGGACTCCCAACTCCTATCATCCCTGACCACTAGCCATGCTGGCTGGGGCTGGTGGAAGTTAGAGTCCAACAATGTCTGGCATGCTGCAGGTTCTCTATACCTGCTCTGCTACCCTGGCACTCAGGAAGGACCTTGGGCTAGCCAGTGTGAGGGCAGGAAGGGCATGTTTTTACCCCACATAATGTTGGGAGTGAGATGTGACTTGGTGCATTTGAGTGAGATGTGACTTGGTGGGAGTTGACTTCTCTGCTCGAGATGAATGGGAATGAGTGGATCTGGGCAAGTGATGGATGCTTTGGATTTGCCCCCCCCCCCCCGCATTCTGAGAGAGGTTGGACTTTCAGCCTTCTAATGCTTCAAAGGACATTTTGGGTAGTTTATTACCAGAACTTTTTCTGAGTCACTGAGATAAAGGCTGTATGGAAATCTAAAGCAGAAATAAAAATGAAGAAGAGCATCTTTTCTTCCAACTCTCATCACTGCAGGTCTCTTCCATTTTAATCTTTGGAACATCTCGGGGGGGGGGGTTCACTTCCAGCTACCATTGGCAGCCCCTCTGTCCTCGCCCTGTTCATTCTGGGAACTGAACAGAGAGAAGAACAGGACATCATCACTGTTGCCCTGCCTTGCTTTCCCAAAAGTCTTACTCTCCCTGTTCTTCCAGCTCAGTCATCCTCATCTGGCTGTACTTGTCCACAAAACAAATCATCCCTCCTGGTGCCTCTGCTTTGATTTCTTTTTTAGCAATATTTCTCACACGGTGATTTTCATCTGTGTTCCTGCTCTCCCTCCCGTGGCCCCAGGAGAGAGCAGGGTTATGTAGATAGAGAGGGTGTGCAAATAATATATTGTCCCACCTGAGCCAAGCGAATCAACTCTCTCCCTAGAGGGCCTTTAAGATGCAGTGGGGCTGCTGTTTGTTTTGTTTAACTCTTTAAAGCGGATGTAAGCTGAACGAAATCAATTGGGTAGGCAAACATAGTATGGGGGAGGGGAATAGCAATCCTGGGGCTGAAGATGGCGAGAGGAATTGAGGGCCAGGGGTGGGCCTGAGATTCCACAAAGACAGTCTCCTGCTGTTTGGGTGTGTGTGTTGGGGTGGGACAATGGAGGCCGGAGGGAAGGGCGAGCAACCGAGGTGGGATGGCCTGTGGCTGTTTTCTGTACGTTCACCAATATTGTTTGTGTGTTCTGGGAGCAGGGAAGGTCCTTGTTATTTCAAGCTTTTCCCTTCTTGGAATTACTTGGGGAGCCTGGGGAGGCCTTTGCTCCCATCGCCACCCTCTGATGCCCCACTTTTTCATTCCGACGTCTGACCTTATGTGCCACCAGCAATCGGCTCTCATACAAATCAAGGGGCGTGCAGCATGGCAGGGGGAAAGGGAACTTGGAAATGCAATTTATGACCCTTCCCGATAAGATCTTATAAAATTTCCTGGGCACACTCGAAATTACATTTCCATAGCTCCGTCGCACTGATCTCCTTGAGTATATGATACTTGCCACTTTTATGGCTACATTTATTGCAATAATAAAGCGAAATGGTGGGGCCGGTGGTGGCAACGATGGAGAAACGGGGAGCGTCGAGACATTTCATTTCCCCCATGGCAGCAGACAAAACTTTTGCTTTCCAAAAGGAAACACCCGCCTGGGAGTCAGGCCTCTGTTTGGTGCCCCGAGCTGGGGGTGAGCCATGGTGCATCCCAAACCACTTTCCTTTCCCTGCTTTATGGGTGGTGCATGGAGGAGAGGAGTGAAGAAAGAGACGGAGCGAAGGGAAGGCCCGCAGCTCGGTGGCAGAGTATTTGCTGTGCATGCAGAAGGTTCCTGGTTCAACCTCTGGCACCATCAGGCAGGATTTTGAATCTCCCCAGTCTGAGACCCTGGAGACACAGGACCATTCAGTGCCAGCATACTCTGAGAAAGGGTTGGTGTAAGGCATCTTCCTAAGGCATTCTGTTTTCTAGTTCTTCTTCTTCGTGGTGTTTCTGCAGCTCCACATTCGGGTTCTGTGCCAAAGCAGAACAAACCCTTGCCAGGCAAGTGGCATTGCCCTACCAGGGTCTGCCTGAGGCATTTAGTTGGGGTCTGTATCAGCTCTATGTGTACCCCAAATTACAAGGTGGCTCAATATTCAGAGAAGGGTCTCATAGAACCATAGAATTGTAGAGTAGGAAGGGACCTTGAAGGCCATCTAGTACAAGCCTCTGCAGTGCATGTTTCCAAGTCAGATGGTGCCATTAACGAGGCTTATCTGGACCCCCAAACTTCTGAGTGGCTCTGTGATTGTTGGGTATTTTTCTCCCCTGAGAAATAGAACCAAGCTGACCTGGGTGGGAGGGGGAATCTTTTGCTTTAATGGGCAGGTCCATCCCGTCCAACATTTCTCTGATGAAAATAGGGACGTCCCATTCCATAATGATAATTTTACTGTTTATACCCAACACATCTTTCTGGGTTGCCCTAGCCACTCTGGGCAGCTTCATATATATATATATATATATATATATATACACACACACACACACACACACACACACACACACACATAATAAAGCATTAAACATTTTTTTTAAAAAACCTTCCCTATACAGGATTGCCTTCAGATGGCTCAGGGATTGGGTAATTCCATACCCTCCAACATTTCTCAAATGAAAATAGGGATGTCCTAAGGAAAAGCAGGACATTCTGGGATCAAATCAGAAACTGGGACTGCTTGTCTAAATCAGGGAGGTCCCTGGAAAATAGGACCACTGGTAGGGTGTGCAAGTCTAGCTTTAAATCACAGCTAGCTATTTTCCCAGTGCACTCCAATCAAAGTGATTCAAAGTAGTGTCTGTTTTTCACATGGATCTATGGCTCTCCCATGGCAAGTCAATGGAGAGCTTTCTCATTGCATTCCCCAGAATTGGAACTGGGTTAACAGGGTCATTGTTGGAGCTGGGTGGCCAGCTGGCTATGAGAAACATAAAATCATAGCCAGGCTAGTGGTTTATCTAGGTCAGCATTGTCTACATTGACTGGCAGTAGCCAGATGGGGAGACAGTCCCAGCTCTACCTGGGGGGATTCTGGGGAGTGAGCCTTTTGCTACCTCACCTTCTGCTTTTGGAAGTCTATAAGAAGCTGCTGCAGGAAAGGGGCTGTGAGCATCATCATGGAAGGCTGTTTCTAAGACTAAGGTGAAAATTTGACACTACCTTGTTATTTCTGCTAGGGGATGGTGTCTGCTATTTAAGTACAGCATTTACCATACATAGGCTTTCAGAAGTTTAGTCTTAGTGTTCCTTATAATACCCTGTAAAGCAGACGGGTGGCGCTGTGGTCTAAACCACAGAGCCTAGGACTTGTCGATCAGAAGGTCTGAGATGGGGTGAGCTCCCATTGTTCAGTCTCAGCTCCTGCCCACCTAGCAGTTCAAAAGCACGTCAAATGTAAGTAGATAAATAGGTACCGCTCTGGCGTTTCCGTGTGCTGCTCTGGTTCGCCAGAAGTGGCTTAGTCATGCTGGCCACATGACCCAGAAGCTGTCTGTGGACAAACGCCAGCTCCCTTGGCCTATAGAACGAGATGAGCGCGCAACCCCAGAGTCGTCCACAACTGGACCTAACGATCAGGGGTACCTTTACCTTTAAAGCAGATCAGTATCGGCCTCCCTCTCCCACTGGCAATATTTAAGAAGAGCACTTCTGGACCAGACCAAAGACCTACCAAGGCCAGCCTCTGGGTTCCTGCAGTGGCCACCTAGATGCCTCTTGGGAAGCCTATGGCTCCATGCTAAAGTGCACATTGCAAGCAAAAGGGTCCGGGTTCATTTCCTGGCATCTCCAAGTGGGGTAGGAATACCCCCTGTGTGAAAGCTGCTTGTCAATGCAGACAAAAACTGGCCTAGATGAACCAATGGCCTTAATTGGTACAAGGCAGCTTCTTATGTTCCCACTTGCAGGATCTGGTGTGCTGAGGTTTGCCCAAGGCTACTTGCTCAGTTCAGGCCAGAGCCCAGATAGTTTACCACTCATTCTCTCATAAATCCCTGCTCAGAACTGCCTCCCACTGAGTTCAGTGGGACTTAACCCCAAGTAAGTGCGCACAGGAAAGTATTCTGCCCCACTATGGCTGCTTTCCCATATTCCTTCCCCACTGTGTTAGAGCTGTAATAGTTCCACCCTACAACTGCGGCTGTTCCTTGGAGGAGAGAGATTGTTGGAAAGTAGCAAGCTCACATTTTTTTGCTCCTGCTAATCAGCCAAGTCTAGGCTGCTTGGCTCTCAGGGTAGGGAATCTAGCCCGGGGGGATTAACCCCCCAGCCTCACAGGCGAGGATGAGCCGGGCCGCAGCCTGGTTGTGTTCTTACAAGGGAATAATAAGAAGTCTTAATAACCTGCCAAGGCGTGCGCTCAAAGGAGAGAGCGGCGTGGAGATTTCGAAGTGATGAGCCTCTATCGATCTCACTGCTGCCGGGGATAAAGCGATGGATAAGGTCTGCTTTCCCAGAAGCTGCCTTCTGCCTTCTGCCTTGGCTTTAGGGGATTCTGTGTTCGTGTGCCTCGATCCCAACCACCTACAGCTATTTGCTGTCCTCGTCATGGACTCATCCTCCTTTCTCCTGATCTGATGCTGAAGGCTCCACTTGCAAGATATTCTGCCATTCCATATCTGTGCTGTGTCTTTCTAGGAACACCCTGGGATTCCACTGGAGATTTGATGCATTGATTATGCCCTACTAGTCACTGCTAGCCCACTTGGCAGACCAGAGGAAGACGTGGGTGGCCTTTCAACATTTCATAGTTTAAAATGGGGATATTCTTGTCTACTTGTAACAGTTCTGTTCACACATCCCCAAACACTGACTTATCTCCTAGTTAGCCACTTGTCATTATACATACAGTTGCTCTCTCTGCTGTCCATTCATTCTGCCAGATTCTCCTGCATTCACTTCTGAAGGAGTGTGAATAGACCATACCAGTTTGATCTTTGCAATTTTTCTCGAACACTTTTAGCAACCTTTAATTTATCAATAAGCAAGAGAAATGGAAGGAAGGGACTGACGTTAAGGAAAGAGGGGGCTTTGCCCTGCCAGATTTGAAACTTTATTATGAAGCAGCAGCTTTTTGCTGGCTAAAAGAATGGCTACTTCTTGAAAACACTGACATGTTGGACTTAGAAGGATTTAATAATGCTTTTGGTTGGCATGCATACTTATGGTATGACAAGGTTAAAGTGCATAAAATGTTTAAAATTCACATTGTCAGAAATGCATTGTTTAAAGTTTGGATGAGGTATAAAGACTTGCTTGAAAATAAGACTCCAAGGTGGTTGTCCCCAATGGAAGCAAAAGCACTAAAAAAACTCAATATGGAGGCCAATTGGCCAAAATATTGGGAGATTTTAGAGCAAGATGGTGATCGAGTGAAATTACAGAGTTACGATAAATTAAAAAGTAAAGTTCGAGATTGGCTTCATTATCACCAAATAATGGAGGCTTTCAAAATGGATAGAAAAATTGGCTTCCAGGTGGAAAAATCAAAATTGGAAACAGAATTGTTAGAACCCAAAACTAAGATTCTGTCAAGAATGTATAACTTGCTGTTGAAATGGAATACACAAGATGAGGAAGTGAAATCAGTGATGGTTAAGTGGGCCCAAGATTTGGGTCACAACATAATGTTTGCTGACTGGGAAAAGTTATGGACCACTGGTATGAAATTTACAGCATCTAATGCCTTAAGAGAGAATATTATGAAAATGATATACAGGTGGTACATGACACCAGTCAAGCTTGCAAAAATCTACCACTTACCTGACAATAAGTGTTGGAAATGTCAAGAGGTTGAAGGTACATTCTTTCACCTTTGGTGGACATGCCCAAGGATAAAGGCATTCTGGGAGATGATTTATAATGAGTTGAAAAAAGTTTTTAAATACACATTCTTGAAGAAACCAGAGGCCTTTCTCCTGGGTATGGTTAGCCAACAGGTGCATAAGAAGGATAGGACATTTTTCATGTATGCTACAGCAGCAGCAAGGATACTCATCGCACAGTATTGGAAGACTCAACAGCTACCCACACTGGAAGAATGGCAGATGAAAGTTATTGACTATATGGAATTGGCAGAAATGACCGGCAGAATCAGAGACCAGGGAGAAGAGACGGTGAAGGAAGATTGGAGGAAATTCAAGGATTATTTACAGAAACATTATAAGATAACGAACATTTGATGACATCGGATTGAGGATGAATGGGTATTTGGGAAAAAGTGATCAGAGAAAGATTTAATATTTTGTCAGACTAAGGAAATGCAATTATCTATTAGTCTTTAAGAGTATTAGAAAATCAAAGTACGATAGAGGACAAGAATTTGCAGACAGAATATATGATTTGGAATACAGAGAAGGAAGGCCTGGGGAAGTCGGAGAAATAAGTTAATGTAAAGAATACAAGGAGACAAAAATTGTTTTTAATATGTTTTATTTTCTATGTTGTATTTTGCTGTTTTGTGTTTGTGTGTTGTAATACTTATCTTTTCTGTTTTTTCCTTTTCTTTTTCTTTATGTTGTTTTTCTGAGGTTGTTGGTTTAATGTTGTTTCAAGTTTCTGTTGTAAAACTCAATAAAATATTATTTAAAAAAAAAAAAAAAAAAAGAGAAATGGAAGGAAGGGAAGGAGCACACTGGTATTTGGGGTCTACATATGCATGCATTTTTCTTGCTTGAAATAGGCATTGCCCAGCCCCCCACCCCCTTCAGAGGTGTACAGCTTAAGACAAACTTGAACAAACTGGTGTTTTTCAGATGTTTTGGACTACATCGCCCATCATCCCTGACTAGGGGCCATGCAGACTAGGGATGGTGGAAGATGAGGTTCAACATCATGTGGAGGTGACCTGGTTGGAGTGAGGTGGAAATCCTATGCATGCCTACTGAGAAGTATGACTTATTGAGTGGGACTTACTCCCAGATAAATGTAGATTGGATTGCTGCAATCCTATTCCGCTTTGCCTGGGAATAAGCCCTGTTGAATTCAGTGGGACTTACTTCTGAGTAGACATACATAGGATTGAGCTTTTGACTTCTAGAAACTCTAGGTGGTAACTCTAGCAATTGACACAAACAGGTTTTTTTTTAATTTAAAAAACAGCATCCTGAAGTCTCCCCCAAAGGTAATTAGAGGCAAGGACAGCTGCCTTCCCTGGTAAATGCAATCCATGTGGCACAGTAGATACAACTGAATTGAATAACAATAAATGAATAAGCCAGGAGAAGCTGGGCTTGCACAAGACTAATAGGCCAGTTCTGTATCAATCAACCATAAAGCAGCTTTCCCCTCTCTTAGAGCAAGGCTGTGATCAGCTCTGATTGGCTGGCCTTCATATCAATCAGAAAGCCACCTCCCTCTCTCCAGACACATCTCAGTGTGCCTATATAAATAACTTAATCAGATGCCCATACCAGATGCTTGAATGAGGAAGTGCAAAAAAGCAGAATATGTATGGCACCATGGGTCATGTGGTGTATTTATTGTGCCCATTTATAAATGTTCATAGGGGGAAGTGACATGGGTCAGAGTTCATAGGCTTTGGTCATTCCAAGTTTTTAATATATGGGAGCATCAAAGATTGCAGTCTCATTGGCCCCCAGTTAAATTCAGTAACATAATAACATGCACAACACAATACAGCAGCATGGTACCTCATTTTTTGTGTGTGGTGTCCCCAGTTTAACAACAAAGCTCTTGAATCAGCAGGGTGGGTAGATCTCATGTGGACATTCTCCCATCCCAGCAGTTCTTGAAGCAAGAGGTAGGCATTCCCTGGGGAAGCATTATACATCTAAGAAATCCTGGACAGCCTGAACAAGCAAGCAGGTGGATGCACAGAAAGAAAATGGCAACCGCTTCACTCTTTCTCCAGTCCTAGTACATGAAGCCAAGCCATGGTTTGGCTTGGTGTTATGTCTGAATCTGGGTTCATGGTTTGTCTCTCCCAACCCATGAGCAGTTTGCCAACAAGAAACCTCGGCTATAACTTTTTGTTTGTTTGGAACAAAACAGACCACAAGCCCAGATTGGCTCGCAGTGCTAAGCCAAACCTTGGTTCAGGTCTGGATAGCATGGCAGCAGCACAATGAGGAGAGGCGGGAAGAGGTTACAATTTCTGCTTTGTGCAGCTGTACATTTGCTAATTAAGCTATAGTTTGTCTTAGAATTGCATGCAGGTTCTCTTGGATTTCATTACTGTCTTTTCTTTGCCAGGTCACAATTTGCAATGATGGTAGAAGCCCTTATATGCTGCAAGGTGGTTAAGGCACACAAGAGCCCTCTCAAAAGACCCATAGACCTTAAGCCATGTTGTTGTTTGGCTTATTGTCCCTAAGCCTTTTTTCCATGCCTCTGCCTTTCTCTGACTCTTCTTCACAGGTTCCTCTATCTCATTCTGCTGCCTGTTCCTCCCCTTCAATCTTTCAGTTACTTTTCTTGACCCTCCTAACTCTTAGGTTCCCTATAATCTAGAATTTGCCTGCCAGCTTTATAATTTTTTAGTCTGTTCCTTCTTCCACAGGACATGTGTGAGGTTTTAATGGTAGATTACACTCTCAGCTATCTGTTATCACAGGAGCTGGCCTGTTTCTGACCACTTTGTGCCCTGAACAGTTGGAATGTTTAAGCACGTTCTGTGACACCACACCAGTTTAACCAATCAGATGCCTTGCAGCAAGTGCAACACAGTAGAGATTTAATCTGTATAGGCCTCAAACGTAGTCAGGTAGAGAGAAGAGTCTTCTGCTGGAGGTATTTCTGTATTATTATTTTTACTGCAACTCATCACCTGGAAGGTTGGATGAGCTGACTATATTTAAAATTGGCTTGCCTTTTCATCCGGGTAATCAGTTGCAGTAAAAACTCAGAAAAGGCCTCTAGCTGTACTAACACTTCTACCCGTATCTGTACAAATGACTGTCTGGGATTGTGGCCTAAAATATATATTTTTTTTCCAGCTGTCTGCAAAACTAGCTCCTAGAAATTTGAAATACATTTTCCAGCCTGATCCCAACCCACTATTCACCTGCCCTGCAGTCAACATGCAGTCTCACATGTGGGTACACTGTGGGGATTCACTTCATGTGTTTGAAAGCATGTGTGAAGGCATCGCATGCATAGCGCTTCTTTTCTTCCACGACTGGCGCCTCTTCTGGTCATGCTGTGAGCAACTGTGAGCAGGGGCCTACAATCATACCAACATGTAGGGACCTCCATGAAAGGGAGGATGTTAAAATGACTCATGACTTCCTCGTGTAATAGGTAGGTATGTAAGGACTCTTCTCACAGAAACCCAACACACAGAAGATGAGCACTGGGCATACCAGGCAGTATTAGAAACTCAGATATATAAGCTTGGCACCAAATGGCTCCTTAAACCAGGGTTACAGATGCCAAAATGGAATGCCTAGTTGCCATTTTTGAGCCAGACGACTTTTTGGTTCCTAAATTCCTTCAGATTGTGCAGATAAAACATAATGGATAGAATTCTACAGGATGTGTTGCTGGTATGTGTGAAAACAGTCAAGATCCAAGGATCCCCAGGGACACACCTCCAGGTGGTGGAGGCAGACGCCTTCACTTGGTTGCAAGTGGCTGATAGCCAGGAGCAAAATGTGCCTGGCAAATTTCGAACGCTGAGGGCAGGAATGGGACTAACCCCCACATCGCCCCTCACATATGCTTTTAATGCATGAGAGGGCTTCTGTCACTCACTGAGGAGGCTGGATGCACCATCAGCGTTTTGTCCTCCCCGCCTCCGGCAGAGAAATTAAATAATGATATTTTCGTATCTGGGAGCAGTTTGGGCTTCCAGTTTTGCTACTTCTGCGGCAGAAGGTTTTAAACCACTGATATGCCAACAGCAGCAACCTCCCATTTCCTTTGACCAATTGGCTGGTAGCTGTTGCCAGCTTTTTATGTATCACATCCATAGCTTTCCTTTCTCTCTCCATTTACTGGGTTCACTGTTCATTTATTCCTTTCTCTCCCTCTTTTTTTTTAAACCACCAGATGAGTCACCCAGCTCAGATTCATTGTCCTCTTGGCGGCTGCTTCCCCTCACTGCTTTTCCATTTTGCAGAGTTTGGTGGTTAATAATGTGGGAAGGGGTGTGTGTGGAATTGAGTGGTACCTCCTCTCTCTTTCTCTCCCTCTCTCATTCCTCTCCCCTCCATTCCTGATTTCCTCCAGGCCAAAGATGTTCAAACAGAGAGAGAGAGAGAGAAAAGAAAGAAAGGGAAAAGGCAGGAAACAAGTGACAGGGATAAAGCACAGCAGAAAAGGGCGGGGGGAGAGCAGTGATGAAATATTTATTAGCTGGCATGCGTTCCGGGCGCATTAATAAAGCAACCACATTTGCATGGTGCTCCTGTCAGGGGTGGTGGTGAGGTGTCTTATTTGAGGGTGGGGAAAAGGAAAGAAATACACTGGGTTGTGGCAGAGGAGTGGGTGTGAGAGAAAGAGAAGAATGTGACGTCCTTACAAGAGAGAGAGATTTAGGACCTGGACACTATGTGCAAAATGCATGCCGGATGGTTCAATCAGTGGCTGTTAGTCATAGTGGCTACGTGGAGCCTCAGGTTTCAAGGACACTATGCATTTGAATGCTAGATGCCGGGGTCAACAGCTGGAAAGGGCTCTTGCCTCCAAGGCTGCCATGTTTCTGGCTTCCCAGGACAGAGCTGTAGCTCCCGTGGGGGGTGGGGGAGAGGCTAGCCAGGTTTTTTGCCCCAGGTGAAGTCTCCAGAGGGGTGCCCTTCAGGCTTCCAGCATGTGTGTGTGTGTGTGTGTGTGTGTGTGTGTGTACAGAAATGTGCATGGTGGGGTGCCATACGGGGTCTTTGACCTGGGTGAAATAAAGCCTAGTTTTGCCCCTACCCAGGGGCACTGTAAGAGGCAGTGCTGGTCCAGAATATAAGCAGGGCTCTTCCCACATCCCTCCTGGGTTCTGATGAAACATAGGAAGCTGCCTTATTGCTCCATCTAGCTCAGTATTGTCTACAATCACTGGCAGCTGCTCTCCAAGATTTCAGGCCAGAGTCTCTCCCAGTCCCAGGACTCTCTCAGCCACAGCCCCAGGGACTGAACTTGGGAACATCTGCGTGCAAAGGGTCAAATGAAAGCTGAGTGGTTTCTGCAAGGGTCTCTTGAGTGTCAAGGAGTACAGAAGCTCAGCAGCAGGAGTTTCTGTGGCCTGCATTCTAGGAGAAGCATCATCTGCTGGTTCTTTGCATGCGTAGCTACCATTAGAGTCACAAAAGCAACACTGGTAAAATAGTTGGCAACGCTTGAGGTATGCTGCCGTTGAATACATACATTCAGTTCTTAGCATCGTGGCCAACAGGCACTGATATGACCCCCTTGGGGCTACCTAATCTTCATGAATTGAATGTTTAAACCTTAAAACAACAACTAACACCTTTTAGTCATTTAATTCCCTAGGTTTAGTTTCGCTTTCTGGGAAGAAGTACTTCCTTTTGTTTGATGCACAAAGGTTCCTAACTGACACCCCCCCCCCCCCGAACTCATGTGTCTTCTGCAGGTATTTACCATGCAGAATTTCAGCCACCAATGCTTTTCATGGCATGTGGGTTTAAGGTTGTGGGAAGAATCAGCTGTTGAAGTTCTGAGTGTGATGTAGCTTGGAAAAAGGCTAAACTCAGCGTGAAGGACAGAAAAGGTGAAGTAGGGGTTGGTCGTGTTGTATGTTGGAATCTTGGTACTTCTCTGATGAGTAGGAAGTTTTCAGGAGTAAACCTTTTAAAAAGTTGGCTGCTTCCTTGTGAGGAATGAGAACTGGAGACATAGAGTGTTTTTGTATTGTTGTCTCCCCTCCCTGCAAATGCAAGCTGAAAAGTGGGAAGCATGCAAGCATCTAGACAGATGGTGCTAATCTTCAAAACAGTGTAGATTTCCACCCCTCCAGCATCAGCATACTCTTGTAGCCCTCCAGATCTCCTTATCAGCCAGCTGCAAAAGTTGTTGGTTCTATTCCAAACTGTCAAACTGTTGCCTTCAGCCTGCACTTCAAGCAGGAAAGATGTGTGCTCAGTAGCTTGGTGTCACCAGCCATCAAAGGCCATCTGGCAAGCACATTCAGCTCCAAGTAATACAGAAACGTGAAGGAAAGGTCATTTTGCGCGTCTGAAAGAGAATGCCTGCAACAATCCTCTTTCACTTGTTTGCATCCTCTCTCTCTTCTTTTTCAGCCTGTGTTGTTCCCTTCCTTCCAGTCTCTCCCCCCCTTCATCTATCTTTGCTGTTATTCCCTCTCCCCCCCCCTCTACGTGCTTTCCCTAGAAACTGCGCAGTCCCCCTCTTTTGCTCTGAACACGGTGGTTGGTGTGCCAGTCCTAAGCAGACACTCCTGAGTTGCACCCAGGACCCCCCTTGAGAGGACCAGCGTCCTGTTAGGGTCCCTTCTACATTTCCATCCGGCCCTTTCGATCATGCTGTAGTGAATCCGATTTCCTTTCTGCGTTGGGGAAGGGTAGGGTGGGAAAGAAGAAAGCAGAGAAGCCCCCCTGGCGACGGCAGCTCCATTAGCGCCCACGACTAATTGTCAGGGTGGTTTTGAAATTAAGATCAAAGCCTTTGAAGTCGGGGTCGGGAATAAGCGGATAGGCACCAAATGCCAAGCGCGGGGAGTCCAGCCAGGAGCTGGTTAAGCAGCGTTTAGGAAGGAGCAGTCGGGATGTAAATGAAATGAGTCTGTAGCTGGCTGGTTCCCCAAACAGACGGCCAGAGACCGAATCTCTTTCAAATGCCTTTGATTCTGGATTTACTTTGCAGAAGGTTGGCCGTGTCTTTACTAGAGTGCAGCCCATGTGAGAGAAGGGGGAGGGGGGTTTAGGAGCGCAGTTCCTTCGGAGTGCAAAGGCAGGAGGAAAGATGGGGGGGGGGGATATCAGTGGGGGTTGTTTGGAGCGGATCAAGAGGAGGAGAGCTCCAGACGCAGCCCTCAACTCCACACTTTTTAAAAGGTCCAAATTGTTTAGTGTCAACATTTGCATATTAATCAGAGGAGGATTTTTCCATAGAATGAGTATGCAAATTATGCAAAAATCAACGTGGTTCCACTATTTTCCCTCCTAGTTATGGAGACAAAGCACTGCTCATAGAGAGCTGTGAAAAAAGCCAGTGTGGTGTAGTAGTTAGAGTGTCGGACTAGAACCTGAGACATCAGGGTTCAAACCCCCACTCAGTCATGAAGCTCGCTGGGCGATTAGGCTAGTCACTGCCTCTTAGTTGGGTAGTTTGGCATGTTGTAGGGAGCTCCTAGCAACTTAAAATAGGGCTCTGTGTGTATACGTAGAGGTTTAGACTTCCTTTCAATGGGTTTCTGATTAGGGGCTCATCCACACTTTCCAGGCATGGTCTGCAATTGAAAGTTCCATCTCCAAGCACCCTTTTTTTTTTGCTCTGCTGCTTTCTCCACAAAAACCTGCTCTTTAAGGCTCAATCAGAGCCAAAGTCAATCCATGGAAACCCGAATTGACGTTTGCTCCGATTCAGCTTTAAAGAGCAGGTTTTCATGGGAAAAACTCAGGGCAAAAACAAACATATAAATGCTCAAACACCTCTGCCTGAAAAGAGCGGAGCAAAAGGTAAGTGTGGATAAGCCCTAACTAACCCTCCCTGATGTTGGGAAAGATGGAGGGCACAAGGAGAAGAGGACGACAGAGGACGAGATGGTTAGACAGTGTTCTCGAAGCTACAAACATGAATCTGACCAAACTGCGGGTGGCAGTGGAAGACAGGAGTGCCTGGCATGCTCTGGTCCATGGGGTCACAAAGAGTCGGACACGACTGAACGACTAAACAACAACCCTCCCTGAATTTCACAAAGAACTGGATGCTTGCATGATGCATCCAGTCTTCCTGGATCATAGAACAAAAGCTAATGAAATCTTTTCTTGCCTTTGTGTTTTCTGACCTTTGTTTGTGTGTATGAGCATTTGTGTGACCATTAGCTACAAACTACTGATGTAAAAACTATGCATTAGTTGATCACCAAGCCTTGAAATTGCAGGCAAACTTGTTATGGAGGCTGCAAACTGAAATGGGTCACGAGGAACTTATCATAACATGTGCGCTCAGCCTGTTATCCTAGCTCTCTTGATCAACTTGATGTATACCTCCAAATAAAGTACAGTATGTGACTCTGTGTGATCAAATGCTCCCCCACGTAAATCAAAACCAAACCTCCCTGCTCATGGAAAACCAGCACATCACTGAGATAATGAGGCTTGGCCCCTTCTCCTTAGCATGCTGGCATTCCATAGGCTGCTCTTCCTCAATCTGATGCCTGGCAGATAATTTGGAATACTATTCCCCATCATCCCTGGCCAGCAACCTCTTGAGTGAGGGTAGCAGATGGGGAAAAGCTGCAAGAGGGAGTTTTTGTGTTGAAAAGAAAATAGCACAGGAAAGAACATCCCTGTATTGTGTTCTCCCTCTCTTCCATTGTCATATGTAGTTACTAGTTGCCAGAATTCAGGACTACAGCTCCCAGCATTCCTGATGGTTGGAGATGCAGGCTGGGACTGATGGGAGTTGTAGTCCAAGAACATTTGGAGGGCACCACATTGACTAACCTTGCCTTATGCTGTTGTGCCAAAATGTTGGGTGCTTCCTGCCTCAACTCCTCATCGTTGGCTGGTGGTGTTGGGAAAATGCTCAGCACCATGTCCATGAGAACAGGGAGGAAATATGTTGCAGAAGGTGGGGAATTCAACACTGGGGCGCCATCTTCAACCATAAATTCCATCCCTTTTGACTCCCTGCCAGTCGTCCAGTTCCTCTGTCTGCATCCCAAAGTGGTGCAGGCACCGAAGGACTGCCTCACTTGCCTTTTCTCCCTGGTTTTGATCTACTTGCTCCAGGCTCTGGGCATCTCCTTTCAGCTCTCAAACTGGCACCCAACCCTTGTGCCACTCATTCCTCGCTTTGGTCACCCACCTCCACCTTGAAGGACTTGCCCTAACTACTTGCAGCTCTGGCCTCTCAGGAGCCTCTCCACATGCAGTCATATGCCTACTTACCTGAGAGTAAGCCCCACAGAATTCAGTAGGACTTACTTCTGAGTAGAAATGGATAGGATTGCATTGTTAGGCACTTCATGTGCATATATTTGATTTGCGTACACTTGATTTGCGTGTTCAAGTGAACAAATTAGTGCTGTGTGTAAATTTTCTACTTCATTTTTTTTGGGGGGGGAAGGACTTTTCTCCATCAGTTAATGAGAAAAGAAATATCATTTGAAAATTATCAAAAATGGGGAAGGGGAGTAAATGTTGGTGAAATTCTCATGGATGAGGTGCAGGGTTTTGGTTGCATTTAGCTTGCTTTCAAGGGAGTTGAGGGATGTTTGTGGGTGTCCTTTCTTTCATTCTGCAATTCAAATCTCTCTGGTGGTCTGCACTCTGAAGCTTTCCCGAGTGCCTGTGCTTCCTGGAAACCCAGTGATGTCCTCAGCCGGGCTTTTCTGTACACACAGAATGCAGGAGTGCACCTGACGGCTGCTATTGTTGCTTTAAGGCAGGGGTAGTCAACCTTTTTTTTGTGGCGCTGTGGGTAAAACCTCAGTGCCTAGGACTTGCCAGTCGTATGGTCGGCGGTTCGAATCCCCGTGGCGGGGTGAGCTCCCGCCTTTCGGTCCCAGCTCCTGCCCACCTAGCAGTTCGAAAGCACCCTTAAGTGCAAGTAGATAAATAGGTACTGCTTTATAGCGGGAAGGTAAACGGCGTTTCCGTGTGCGGCTCTGGCTCGCCAGAGCAGCTTCGTCACGTTGGCCACATGACCCAGAAGTGTTTTCGGACAGCGCTGGCCCCCGGCCTCTTAAGTGAGATGAGCGCACAACCCTAGAGTCGGACACAACTGGCCCGCACCGGCAGGGGTACCTTTACCTTTAGTCAACCTTTTTATACCTACCGCCCACTAATGCATCTTTCTTGATGGTAAAATTTCCTTACTGCCCCCCAGTGCTCAATGGAAGGAGGATTCAGCTTGTGCCCTAGAACCTCCTACTGCCCACCTAGAATCCTGAAACGCCCACTGGTGGGCGGTAGGGACCAGGTTGACAACCCCTGCTTTAAGGTGAAATCTTCTTACTTTTAAAGAAATTGGTGCAGAAAAAAATATTTTAAAAAAGAAAACCAGTGAGTTCACTGATCTCAGACGCTCAGTGGTCAACCTCTCGAGCCCCCCCCCCCCCATTTCAATAAAAACCAGTGAAGGCTGGTTCATAAAGGCAGACAGAGCCCTGCTCTGGCAACTTAAGTTTTCCCTCAGCCAGTGTTTCCCCCCTTCTTATTTATGACCAATCCAGGGTGGCACTTCCTTTGGCATCTTCCTCATCCTTAGCCTTAGTGTTTCCCTTGCAGAAGTCTGCGTGGAGGACAAAAGGCACCAAACTAGAATGAGCTGCTGGCTGGCCTTGCCTCTGGCTCTGCTGTCCCTGACTCTTGCTCCCCCCCTGCCCCTGGTCTTCCTGCTGCCTGTTCTGCCAGTTCCAATGGGCACCAGGGGGAGGCGCCATGAGGTAACTTCTCACATGGGGCTTCCTCAGATCAGGATTTCTGGGGGAAGGTTAACTGGAAAAATAAAACACACCAGCACCCCTCTCTCACCCAACAAAAGTAGAGAGAAGTGTCCTGTGAAAGAGTCAGAGGAGCAGAGGGCACTTTCACAGGTGAACTAAAACTTCTGGGAAACTGGAGGACACATTTCAGCGCAGAGCATGGGAGCAAATTGCTGGCGCGTCTTCTCTTGCCTCCCACGTGCATTCGCAACAGGACTCCCCTGTGGCTGCCTTGTCCCTCCCTCCCTCCTGTCTGCCCCCCCCCCCCCGTGTCCCAGCAGCGGTTTGTTCTTGGGCTGCTCTTGTCAGGCCCTGACAGATGCAGCTTGCTGTGCCATTTCTTCTGGCCTCATTGAGGCAATCGCATTAAAACCCTCTCTGGTGTCCTTCCCCTAGCCAAGATAAATGGGATCTGTCACCAGCTGTGTGTTCACTCCTAACCCTTTGGAAATGCCACGCTGCCTGGCTCTGAACTGCAGGATGGAGCAGGGGGAGGGGAGGCAGGCGGGAGGGGGGCAGGAAGGGCCAGGGAGGGATGTCGCTTGCAAGCGCCAGTTAATCTCATTACACCCACGTAGGTGAAGGTATTAGGGCTCTGCCGGGTCATGGTGAAGTAGAGAGGCTAATAATAGGAGTCCTGAGCGTTTATATCTCGCTTTGAAGAGTTCACATCCATTATCTCATTGTATCTGTATTGGTCAGTGGTATTATTGTAGGTCACTGGTGGGCAGGAGGGAGACCAAGGCTGAGAAAGAATCATTCATCTAAGACCATCTAGGAAGTCTATGGAAGAGGCGGAATTCGAACTAGGGGCTTGTCTTGGAGGACAGTCTTGGAGGCTGAAGCTGCCCAGTCACATTTATCTTTCCCCCAAAGTTCTCTTTTAAACAAAAAGCTGGTGCAGGGGGCTGCACACAAATGAGTGTTTGCAAGAATTTGTTTGGACTACGGAACCTGTCACCCTCCAGAAGTTTCTGGACTCCAGCTCCCGGCACCTTCCAATCAGCATGGCCAATGACCAGGGATGATGAGATTTGTATTCCAACAGCACCTGGAGGTCACAGGTTCCCCATCCCTGCCCTAAACGGGCTGGGCCTGGCATATTCCAGGAACAGCCTGCGCCCCTGTCTGTCTTCTCAAGCATGGTGATCCAAGTCAGGCCCTGCTTTAGAGCTGAAGTCAAAGTAGGGTGTGTTCACGTTGCCTCCTTAGGGTGCAGTGAAGTCCTCCCCCTGTCATTTCACACCTCTTCCCCCACTAGCTGTTTATATCAGCACAGCTTCATGTCCTGACTCAATATAAGGCAGCTTCCTGGGCTCCTAAGCAAGAGGCTCCTTTGGGTGGGTTGTCCTCTTCCACGTCTTTGCTTCATGAGAGGTAGTGCAGTCTACTGTGGTACCTCGGGTTACAAACACCTTGGGTTACAGACTCCACTAACATGGAAGTAGTACCTCGGGTTAAGAACTTTACCTCAGGATGAGAACAGAAATCACGTGCCGGCGGCACGGCGACAGCGGGAGGCACCATTACCTAAGTGGTACCTCAGGTTAAGAATGGTTTCAGCTTAAGAACGGACTTCCGGGATGAATTAGGTTCGTAACCAGAGGTACCACTCTACTTCTCAAGGTTGTGAACTGAAAAGCCCCAGTTCAGATCTTACCTCAGCCATAACCCATGCCCATGGCCCGGGGTGCCAACTTGAATAAAATACTGGATTGTGGGGCGGGAGCAGGTAATCAAGGCACATACACCACTTGAATGGCCATTCCCCATGAAGTTTGAGGCCCGACCCCCTCAAATATTTCATTGGGGGGACTGAAGGGACCTTGACCCCTAGGAATGGGCTCCTGTGCCCACGGCATTAGGCAGGATGCTGCTGTTCGCAAAGCTTCAGCCCCTTAATTTATAATGCACAGATAATAGTACTGACCTATCTCACAGGGCTGCTTTAAGATTTAAGGAGACCGTGTATGTGAAACACTGTATAAAGGCTATTTCAAAATTCGGAGATGTGCGAGTTTTGAAGGATAATTGTTTTTCACTTCACGTATTGGTTTGTGAAGAGTGTGAATTAGGTGTTTCTCATAAAGATGCAAACAAAACTGAATTTCTTCCCCATTCCTAGCGGAAGGTTAGGCTGAGAGGCAGTGCTTAGACCCAAGTCAGCTTTGTGTCTGAGTGGGGATTTCAACTCTAGTCTTCCTGGTCAAAGACCAATACTCTAACCATTGCACCATAAAATCTAGCAGCAATACAAGCCTAATCAAGACCAAAGCTGTCATATATTTAAGTACCAGCTCAGTACAGAAAAAAGGGGGTGGTATTTAAAATACGTATCATATTTTCGGAGCTCTCCTGACCAGGCATCTAGGATTTTCTCCTGCCCTGCCTGATTCCAATTAAGTTCACTGGGCTGACACATTTGCACTGGTTCAGTACACTTCACTGCGCACTCCACATAACAAAAAAATGTGCTCATCCCACCAAGAATGTCACAGGTGTAGTTTATTAACGTACACACCATAAGGCCTGAGAAACCACAGAAGGTTGTATGTAGAATAAGCAGCAATGGATTAAATATTGAAGCCGGCTTTCCACATAATGTGGGTCCCTGGGCCTTGAGTTGCATTCCTTGTGTGTTTGTGTGTGTGTTTGTGTGTGTGTCAGAGAGAGAGAGAGAGAGAGATTTTAAAGAATCTAAACTCAAAACACTATCTAGGGAAATAATTGCTGTTGCCTTTGGCACACGCTTCTTGCAGGAGCCTGCTCTAGGGAGCCTGTCACTGTGAGTAAGGGGCAAATGACCTGTGAATTGGAACCGGGTGTCATCAGCACCAGGTAATTGCTGGGTGCTCCTGGCTCTCTTCCTCAAGTACATGCATGTCCAATGCCCTCCTCTGCCCCACGTGCCATCGACCACACTGCCTGGGCTGCCAAGTGCTTTGCAATTCCCTTTCATCATGCCCATTGCAAACTCTTGCTGTGAAAGGGAGTTTGGAAAAGGAGAGAAAGTGGGAACATGAGGAGCTGCTGTTCCCTCTGTGTCTGGGCTGGGGCTGATGCAAGCGGCCTTCTTTAGAGGAATCTGGGAAAGGGGATTAATGGATGCTCCCCTAGGCTGCCCACTTCCACATCACCAGAAAAAGGGGACACAGAGGCACCGATTTGCATGACATTTGCATATGTTAATTTGTACCTATCATGGCAAATTTAGAAATATCTGAAATTTAAATAGAAATACATCTCACTGCAGGAAAGACTGGCTAGTTGACCTCTATGGCTGCTCAGACTGTTGTCTCAGTGCTACCCGATCCTGATGGGCAAATTCAAAGCCCCTTCCTCTCCCTTCCTATGTTTCTTTATCTGGTAGCTCTTCAAATATGGGATGGGGAAACTGCCACCCCAAGGGCGACATTCCCTTCTGGATCACTTTCCATGAGCCACCCAACAGGGCCAGAGCAAAGGTGGGCAGAGCAACCAGTGCAAAGTTTGTCTTTGCACAGTAGGCCAGTTCCTACTCACAGCTGAACCCTGCCCCTCTCCCATCCAGGCAAGCAAGAGCTCAAGGACGCATTCCAGCCAGGCAAAACACTCAAGGAGACCAAGAAGCAAGGCTGGTGGTGGCCATGTCATAGGGAGCCAGGGGTCTGGTATGGCTAGAGTTCTGAAGTCCAGACTGAGAGGCTCAGAGGGCCACATTTGATCCTTGGGCCTGAGGTTCCCACACACCTGAAATTGAGGACTGTCCTCTGCAAAGTGGGTTGCATGCCCTTCTAATGCCTTTTGCCACAACAGGTCCTTCAGGATTGTCCCGAGATTTGCCAGTCTTGAGCTCAAGCACCTGATTTTGAAAAGCTGCTCTTCCTTCATTTGTTATTTAATTCAGTTTTAAAGAAAATCTATACCTTCCCTTTCCTCATCGAGTTGAAGATGCGTCTCAAAAAATAGCAGCCAAAGATGCAACGCGGTGAAGACAGCAGTACAAAAAAGAAAACAAACAACAATGAAAGCCAACAATGAAGGAGTTTAAGAGGAACTGCAATCAACAGCGTAATAGAATCATAGAATCATAGAATCATAGAGTTGGAAGAGACCACAAGGGCCATCGAGTCCAACCCCCTGCCAAGCAGGAAACATAATAAAATGTAGTAAAAGCCAGTTTAATACACACACACCCCATGCATCAAAAACAGAGGGATACACAGATACACACCCACAAAGCTTCTCAAGGGCAGTCTAAATTGGGAGGTTTTAAAGCTGCACCGGAAGGAGAGGACAAGTAGCAGCTCCCTGTGGAAGCAGTTCCGAAGTCTGGGTGCAGCAGCCGAGAAGGTTTAATGCTGACGCTGTCTCCGGTTGTTCCTCTGTGTTCCCCTTTCTGCAGGTGGGGAGAGGGGAGAGCTGTCTTTCTGTTGACGGCTGAAAGTTTAGGACAGAAGAAGCCTTTGCTTTCCTCACTCAGATTCAACAGGCAGTGCCAGGCGGGTAGTCGGCAAAGGCTTCTGTAGGGGAGCCAAGGCCGCTTCAGTTGTTTCCCCCATGGCACTTTCCCAAGCAAGCCACTTTTAGAGGCACACGTGGCTCACCTGAGGCCCTCCAGAGGGTTTGTTTGTTTGTTTGGTCTTTATCCCAGCTTTCCTCCAAGGACCCCAAGGCACTGGCGGAGGAACGGGCACCATCGGGGAGGTGGGCACCATCACAGCCGCTCCCCCAGACACGCACTGCGAGCCCCCTGCACCGAGTGCCATGCCCCTGGGACATGCGCCAGCCACACTCCCGCCCGCTCCCCACCCCCAGTGCCAGAGCATGCAGCTTTGCCACTGCCCCAAGGTGGCCTACATTCTTCTCTGATTTGCCCTTTACCTTCACAACAACCCTGTGAGTTAGATTAGGCTGAGAGACAGTGACTAGCCCAAGGTTACCCAGTCAGCTTCATGGCTGAGGGGGGATTTTTCATTTGCTTCCACTTTCAATTTGCATACTGCAAATAGCAATTCTATTTTGCTACTCACAAGGCAGTTTACAAGGCAGTAGAAACAACAAAATATACAACGATCACACATTCTATAACAATCCAATCCAATGCAAATAAGTCATAATAAAAAGTAAGACTTTAAAATAAACAACTTACATCAAGCATAATCCAATTAGAATATAATATGAAACATTAAATTGACTCAGAATATCAGCAAATAATAATTAAACAGAAATTCACTCTCAGCAATTACAATAAATCATTGCTAGGCTATAATAAAAATAACAGCAAAGTTACAATAAAATACTATAATACATAAAAGACCATGTAAAAGGATCAAACTGAGCAACAAAGTTTCATAGCTTATAAAATTACAAAATACACAAACGTAACTCACCCTGTGGTCCAGGTCCAGTATTATTGCACAAGACTTGTGTGCATACAGGGATGGGAACCCTGGTGCCTCGGGGCCTAGTCTAACACTCGGAGCACTGTTGTTGGACTCCAACTCCCATGAGTCCCAGCCAGCATGGCCAACAGTCTTGGACCATGGGAGATGTAGTCCAGATGCATTTAGCGGGCCACAGTTTCCCCATCCTTGCTTTGTAAGGAGGAGAGGATAATGGGAATTTCAGGTTTTTGGTAAGATCTGTTCATTTGGGGCTCCAACAGGGAACAGACAGACACATGGACATACACTGCTGGTATTTTAAACAGCACCAGTTTCCTCTCCCTACAAAAGCAACAATATCAAGTCTTTGTAGCTGCCCCAGAGGCTGCTGCTTATTGGCCAGCTACAAAACCCAGACATTCTTTTTCGCTTTTGGTGGCTTTATTCCAAATGGTCAGATTTTTTCTTTCATCTCTGTATTGAAGCTGATGGGAGGAGTTAGCTAGTTGGCCACCAGGTGTCCGGGGCCATTAAGCAGGTGCAGGGGGCACCAGCTGTTTAGGGCTTGCCGGACACATTTGGAAATGTGAAAATCTGCTGCATGCACCACCACAGAATGGCTGCCATGAGAGTCTGACATACTCAACAAGGGGCAAGTAACTTGTGAGTGCAAGGCAGAGCTGGGGTCTGCAGTGCACCCTAGAACACAAAATCACTAGCGTTATTTTGAAGCCATGCACAACTGAGCCTCCCTGTGTCCTATTTTCTTGCCAAGGAATCCCAAGACCGGCTGCCATCCAGCTGCTGGGAATTGCAAGTGGGGAGAAGACTCTTGTGCTCAGGTTCTGCTTGTGGTCTCCCCTGTGGGAAGAGGATTAGATGGGCCTTTGGCCTGATCCAGCAGGGCTCCTATTTTGTTTCTATGCCACACAATAAGTAGCCAGCTGTGTCTGTCTGTCTGTCTGTCTGTCTGTCTGTCTGTGTCTGCAGGGCTAGGGAGAAAACAGGCTGAAGAAGCTACAGGTCCAGCTCCACTGGGAGATTCAAAGTGTGTGTTCTCCATCTTTGAAAAATCTGGTTACTTCAGAGAGTGGCAATGGCCCAGATCTGTCCTCCATATTTGGGCTTCCATAAACTCAGCGAAGCTTATGAAGAACCATTTTATGCTATGTGGCAAATATGTTTGTGGCATATCTGCCAAATGTAAAGCAGTGAGCTTGGAAGGTGAGGCGCACATCTCTAACCATGCAGCAGAATTTCACCATCATTGGGTCTGTTCCAAGGAGCGCACATGGTAGACATGTGGCAGATGGGTCTGCCAGGGAAAAACTGCAGTAGCATTAGTGGGAAGCCCTGTATAGCAGTTTGCGTATTGTATTCCCTAGATTTTCTTAGCTGAGGCATCTCAGTAAAGGGAAAACGCACAGTTTTCCTGCACAATTGTGATGCATTTTCAGTGGTGGTGGCTGAGAGAATGCTGTTCGGTAGCCTCAGCCCTGATGGCATATCAGCCGCAACACTAATTTCCTGGTAATTTCCTGTGCTGCCGGCGGGGTCCCCTGCACCAGGTATCGGGAGGGCCCCATAAATATGCATAAGACGAGGCTTTAATAACTGCAAAAGAGATGGTGGCAGATTATCTCTCCATCCCCAACTCTTGTACTTTCATTATTTGTTTATGTGGCAGCTGTGCTCTTTCTCAACCATCCATCTGCAATGCACCCCTGTTTCTCCCCTGAGTCAGTAGAGGCAATGATACCCACCAACTTGGTTGGCTTTAAAAGAGGATTAGACGTATTCATGGGGGAGGAGAGGACTACTAGCCAAGATGGCTATGCTCAGCCTTCACAGTTGGAGGCAGCAATGCTTCTGAATGTCAGTTTCTGGAAACCACAGGAGATGGATTGGCCTGATCCAGCAGGCTCTTAAAGGACTATAATCCCAAGCCTCTTTAAACCTGTTGGATCAGCCTTGTGGGATCCAGTGAGCTGAGCATGGCCCCACTGGCCTGCCAGATGCATACCAGTCCTGTTTTCCCAGTCCCAGACAGAAGATTTTTCGGGCCATCAGCAGGCTACCAAGCAAGTTATAAATTCTGTTGGTTTGGTCTGGGCTAATCTTTCTTCTCCAAGGCCAAAACATACCATTGCATGCCACTCCAATCTCCAAGCGGTGCGAGATTCCAGGAGTTCCTTATGCTTACCCAAGATTTGTGTTTCCTTTGGGAAATGAGGCACAACAGAGACTGTGGTCTCTTTAGGATAGATGGTTTATTTGCACATATAGGCAACCTGAGCCTAGATAGAGGGGTTCGCAGCATGAATACCCCAAAAGGGTCTTGTTTCTCCCATAGCCACAGCCTTGGATTGAGAAATCAAGCATTGTGCTCTGCCTCTCTAGCTTTCCAGCTTCTAGCTCACATAACAACTAACACTAAACTCTGGCTTTACTCCTCCTGACTATCTGCAAGTTGAGGGAGGGGGTTCACCCATTTGCCATCTCCCACAGAGCCCCTTCCTTGGGTCTCTTTACACTTCACCAGGAGGGTCACCCAGCAGCTGCATGTGGAGGAGCGGAGACGTGAACCCGGTTCCCCAGATTACGAGTCTACCACTCTTAACCACTACACCACCCTGGCTCTCTCTCCCGATTAAATTCTAATACTTGCTGGATCCTGGGATTAGAGGGGTTTGGCACCCACACCCTCATAATGCTACCAAACTCAGCTCCCCACTTATCACCACTGCCTTCTCTGCTCTGTTCCTGATCACTTGCCACACTCATTGAAGCAGATGGGAGCTGTGCTGCAAAACATCTGGTGGGAACCATTTTGGCTACTCCCAACCTAGTAAGTTCTTGGCAGAGGTAAATGCAAACCAGATTTGTTGCTCTTGGTGTAAACCTATTCATGTCTATGCAGAAGTAAGCACTGTTGAATTCAATGGTACTCCCAGGTAAGTGTGTATGGGATTTTAGCCCTGGTCTCTCAGCCATTATACAGCACAATCTTTCCTAACAAAGAAGACACCTGTTTTCTTTGTATGGTTGCTAAAAAGAATCCAAATAAAATCAAAATTCTTTGCCAACATAAACCAAACTCTGTGGCAGGAAATTTAAATTACCCATGACCTGGGGAATATGCAAATCAAACATATACCTTTTCCTAGTTTAGAAGGGCAGGGAGATATAGGGGGCACTGAGACTTTGACTCTTGATCAATGGAAACATTCTGCTGAGATAGATATTTCCCTATACATTACCCACACTCAAGTTTTATTGGGGAGCACTGAGGCACTCCAAATCTTTCTGGACACAAACTTATGTCCTCCCTGAGCATTAGACACGCTGGCTGGGTGCTGATGGGAGTTGGAGTCCAATAGGACCTGGAGGGCCATAGGTTGTTGTCCCGTCCGTTCCCCCCCCCCCCCCGGCCTAGGCTCATCACCAAGTCCTTGGATCTCTCCTATGGAGAATCAGGGCAGAAAGCCTGGGCTCCTTGACTGCCTGCTGCACTTTCCACAACTGAGAGCAGCAGAACCTGTGAATTCTGAGCCTTCTCCCCAGGAGGGCAGCTCACGCTCTTCAGCCCACTGCAGCCATTTCTCTTATTTCCACATCTGCCTCCTTCTCCTTCCTCTGGACTTGGCCATTCTCCCTGTTACAGATTTGGCTCCCAGTGCTACATTTCCATCCTCCACCTCCTTTCAGCATAGTTAAGGTACTCCTCCCTGCTCTTCAATTAGCTATTAACCTTGCCTGCCTCCCCCCTCCCTTTATCTCCCCATCTCCCACACTGTCTCTCTCTTTAGAGAGAATCTCTGCCTTTGAAGATGCATTGAAATATAGATAAGGCCCAATGCAGCAGAGAGAGAGAGAGAGAGGAGGTAGAGGGTGGAAAGTAGAGGGGGGCATGGCAGCCTAGCTGAGATTGTCTTGTACTTGGCTCGGCCACTTATTACCACACCCCCTGGTTCCATTATTTCTTATACTTAATGGCTCAGCCCTAAACTATGGGACAGACTAGATCCAATCCTGAATGCATGTTGGACTAGGACTTGGGAGATCAGAATTCAAATCCCCATTCAGTCAAGAAGCTCACATTGGGACAGTTGCAGTCTCTCAGCCTGACCTTCCCCATCAGGGTGTTGTGAGGATGAAATGAGGAGGGGAGACTCGTGTGTGCCTGCTTGAGCTCCGTGCAGGAAAGGTGGGAGTGATATGAATGTCATAATAAATCTCTGCACTATGCCAGCCATATCCCCATCTTGACTCATCATAATAAAGGCCATTTACGCAAGTGGGAAGTAATACTAAAGAAAACAGTATGTTTGACCACATGCAAAGTTTATTGATACGGGGTATCAACAGTTTGTTCTTACACATCAAGGATTATACTTGAACCCCACTCACTACCAAAGAAAGAGAAAGAAAGAGAGAGAGAGAGAGAGAGAGAGAGATGGATTGCTGCAAGAAGTCAAAGTTCTGTGTTCAGAATGAATCATGAAATTTAAATATATATATGCAGTCATTTGCCTGGCTTTGAATGATTCATTCTGCTTTCACCATTCAGGTTTTCAAATCCACAATGTTATTTTATGGTATTAGCGAGAAAGGGAAAGGGTAACGGCGGGAATGGGAAAGTCTGATGACCTTTTCATTGGGGCTTTGCAACTAAAAACGAAATCTGAGATTCCCAAGAGACCATATTCTAGGCCTGATAGCAAACCTTGCATGTGTGTTCTTTATGAATTGGCAGCCACAGGCACAATGCACACAGCCCGCCCCCCCCGCTAGCCTTAGGAGACTACAGCCCCCAGCCCCCACCGTCAAGTAGAGGGAGGGGCCACACAGTTATGTCCTTGCTTTTAAAAATGTATTTATATAGGAGATTTTCTACCACTTTTCTCCTTATGCTCCCAAGGTGGCATATATGACAGTAGTCACATAAAACACATTTAAAATCAATATCAAAACAGCAATCAAACTAATTCACTGAACAAACATCTGCAACCAATTCAAGCAGCAGAAAGTGCAGGTAATGGGGGCCAAGTTCCTCACAAAACCAAACAAAACAGACACTTCTTTATAATTTTATTTGTTTTGTAACGTGTATGTATCTGCTTGAAAGAACATAAGCTTGAGACTGCTAATGGGAGAAGGACTTATGCTCTGATCGCGCTTGTGCAGGGGTGGGGAACCTTTGGCCCTCTGGACTACGGCTTCCCTCATCCTTGACCACTGGCCATGCTTTCTGGGGCTGATGGGAGTTGAAGTCTAATAGAAGCATATTGAAAGACTCTGAGCTCCCTAGTGCATTCTGATCTCCCACCTCCTTCACTTTCTCTTCCGGAAGTGTTTAAGTGTTTAGCTGAGAGCTAAGATAGACCAGGAGCATGGGGGCTTGTTTTAATAACTCAGTGGTGAGGGAAGGGTCCTCTTCTTATCACTGTGCATTGGTACTTCATAGCGCTGACCTTCAACGCTGAATGAATGCAGAATCAGTGTGCTAATAAGTTCTAAGTCAAATGAAGCCCTGCTTCCAGAGAAGGCAACTGGAGGGAAAGGAGTGAGTGTAAAGAGAAAAGTGTGACAGAGACCCAAAAGGCACTTGGGAAAGGAGGAAGAAAAGGAACAGGGAATAAAATATTGAGTGGGGAAGAGAGCTATTGGGGAAAAGTGGGGATTGAGTCCAAGAAGCATTGTGGTGGATGGTCTGCAATTTTGCTAGTTTCAAAGACCTGGCAGAAATAATCACCTAGTTTTTTCTTGCTTCCCAATGAAAACCCTGTGTGTGCACATATATACAGACATCTATATAATTCCCCCCCCCTAAAATTTATATCTTGAACCTCATCATCATAGATGATCCCAGGGCCAGAAGCAACAATATAGTAAGATATAAGATACCATTAAAACAGTCTATACAAGTATTTATAATAGAAAAAATCATTGATCAGTATCTCACTGTGCAGGCCCTATACATACATATTCAGAGGGCCGGGCAGAAGAGAAAGGTCTTCAGCTGGCAGCAGCCAAACCTCATGGGTGATGCACAACTGGGCTGCCATTACAGAGAAGATGCTCTGGCGAGTAATAGATCCTCTGACCTTACGTACTGATGTTAATCCAGAACTGCCTTGCAGCTGATCACAAAGTGGGATGGTCTGGGAAGAGGCCCCAAGTTGTGTGGACTTTATAACTTTGAAGTGAATTGGTTCAGGTCTTCCAGGGCTGGTGCTACATGATTCTGTGCCGAAAGGCCCATTAAAGCCTTGTCTGCTGCATTTGGCACCACTATCTTAATGTAGAGCAAATGACAGTAAGTGGCTTAGGCTCCTCCTTTCCCCAGCTGATGTTTCCAAAAAGGAAATAGGGTCACAAATACGGTACTTTCTGCCCATGAGCGTAGCCAAGGGAAGGCAGGGGGGCAACTGCGCCCCCAAATCAATACAAATCAATACGAATCTTAGGTTCTGCCCCCCCAACAAAACCCTGCCCCCCCCCCACAATAATCCCGACCATTCCCATGTATTCTGCTTCACATAAAACTATGATTCAGCAGTCACCCTGACTTGCCTAAGATCCAGGACAAAGCACCAGCTTCTGGAACCCCCCCCCCCCAACGTCAATTCTGCCTTTGAAATCTCGGTAATGTCTAGGAAAATCCAGGCGTGCAGCAGCCCTAGTTAAAAGAAATGGAAAAAAAGGCCCCAGGCTGTCTCTATTACCAGTTTAACTTCATCCACAAACCACAGGAAAGTTGCTTTGTGGTGTAATACAACTCCCCTGAGAATACAGTGGGTTTAGGGGAGCGTTCTGAGAGAGAAAGAAATGGCACCGGGGAGGGGCCAGAACTGAGCTCCAGTGAGATCTGGCTGAAAAAAAAGCCCTTGTGAAGAGTGTGAACTTTTACTAAGAAATCCCTGGCTGGAATAGTTCTACAGCTGTGAGACCCTCAGTGTTGCTCAGCTGACCTCTCAATCTGGGGATATTGCTGATTTAACTTTCAGTATTGTCTAGAGGATTAATAAGCATATTTCTCTGGAACTGACACAGTTGTTTATCCAGTTGTTGTGATGCATCCAAACGATAACACCACCAAACATTTGTATTTCAAATTTGCCTCCCCATCTTTTTAAGGAACAGCTTTGTTGCAATTTTTCTCAGCATTTTGTTTATGTAATCCAGTCCTTAAAGTCAAGCCCTCCCGAAGCATCTTGCAGGTGAAAAATGTTTTTAAAAAACAAAACTATAAACACAGTATTAATTCCATCCTTTTCCATGTTGCCTGGCAAAGTGCTGTTGACGTGCCTGGGGGGAGGAGAGGTCCATGGAACAGGGGGCATGGGGCTGGCGATGGCCCACTTTTCTGAACTGCCTGCCCTGCGTCTCCTGGTAGAGCTGCCATTATGTCACACTATATGGTCCCTTCCAAAGCCAGAGATTTGTCTTTTTAATATCTTTTTTTTTCCTGCTAAAGCACAATTATATGAAAGTAAAATGGAATTAAAAGAAGCAAGCAAATGGTAAAATTGTACTGGCTGCAAATAGGAAACGAGTCATTAAACAGCTAATGTCAACAGGCCCAGTGACTTGAGTTAAAGGGCCTGTTTCAGTTATGTTGGGGGGGGGGGGGAGAGGATGGAAGGCAGATTTTGTGGGATAACCAGCCTCATACAACCAAGATGCTTAAGTCTATGCATGCTTAAGTTAATATGCATGAAGGGGTTAAGACCACAGAGTAAGCTTCCCTGCCAGGCTTAGCTCCCTTGGGAAGGACTAGGTAATCCAGCTTTTGTTTTCTTCCAGTCTACCTGAGAAATTTGCCTATGGTATAGAAGCAGTTAACATGGTGCTCTCCAGATGTTGTACTACATCTGGGACTTAGTTGACCTTTGCGATAATGTATGGCTGGGGGGGGGGGGCAGGGTATTTTCAGTTTCTCTATAGCTTTTTGTACCATCCACCATTGTATCCTTCCAGACTAGCTCTGCGGGATGGTTCTACAATGGTTCTACTACTGTCTTTAGGATCTGCTGTAGACAGTAGTATGGGGAGACTGCTCTTTGTCCCCTTAGCAGTTATGGGGTTCCACAATGCATTATTTTATCCCCAATGCTCTTTAAAAATATGAAGCCATTGGGAGTGATCCTTAGTGGGTTTGGAATGTGGTGTGATTAGTATGCTGATGATGAACAACTCTTTTCTCCATCGCATCTGAATCAGGTGTGCCTGGGCACAGTGGTGGGATGTGTGACCATGAATAACCTGAACTTGAATCTTGGTAAGAAGGAGGTTCTGTGGGAGAGCTGTTCTAAGGTCCAGAAAACAGTTCACATGCCTGTTCTGCGTAGGGTAGCACTCCCTCTAAAGCTCGGGGTTCCTGCTACATCCATCTTTGTCTCTGGAGGCTCAAGTAGCTTCAGTGGCTAGGGGCTTATCCATACTTCCTCTTGTCCCACTGCTTTCCCCCGGGGAAACTGCTCTTTAGTGCGCAGTCAGAGCAAACAACAATCAGGTTTTCCATAGATTGCCATTTGTTCTGAGTTAGAGCTTAAGAGCAGGTTTTCCCTGGAAAGGAGCAGGGCACAGGACAAGCAGAAGTCTGCACAAGCCCTGAGAGTGCTTCTAACAGCTTTGGTTGGTGCAACAGCTACAGCTGTTCGTAGATCAGGAAATGCTTGATGAAATGTATTTGTGCTTTCATTGAACATCAGACAGGCACCTACAGTATTGGCATTTAAACCCCTGCTTAAAGCTCAGCCTGTTCAGCTGGGCTTTCTCCTGCAGGGTGGTCCAGCTATAATAATAATAATAATAATAATAATAATAATAATAATAAATGAAACATTAAGAACTTCCCAATTCAACGCTGCCTTCAGATGTCTTCTAAAAGCTGTGTAGTTCTTTATCTCCGTCACATATGAAGGGAGGGCGTTCCACAGGGAGGGCACCATTACTGAGAAGGCCCTCTGCCTGGTTTCCTGTAACTTTGCTGCTCGCAGTGAGGGAACCAGCAGAAGACCTTTGGAGGAGGATCCCAGTGTCCGGCCTGAACAATGGGAGTGGAGATGCTCCTTCAGGTATTCAGGGCCGAGGCTGTTTAGGGTTTTAAAGGTCAGCACCAACACTTTGAATTTTGCTCAGAAATGTACTGGGAGCCAGTAAAGATCCTTTAAGACCGGTGTTTTATGGTCCTGGTAGCCACTCCCAGTCACCAGTATAGCTGCCGTGTTCTGGATTACTTGTAGTTTCCGTGTCACCTTCAAGAGTAGCTCCACGCAGAGCACATTGCAGTAGTCCAAGCGGGAGATAATCAGAGCATGCACCACTCCTGCGGGAATGTAGGGTCTCAGCCAGCGTACCAGATAAAACTGGCAGATGTCTAACCTGGGCACAGAAATGACCTGCACCTCCATGGACAGCTGTGAGTCCAAAATGACTCCCAGGCTGAACACCTGGTCCTTCAGGGGCAGGGTTACCCAATTCAAGACCAGGGAGTTCCCCCACACCCGCCCGCCCGCCCGCCTCCCGTCCCCCCATAACAGTACTTCTGTCTTGTCAAGATTCAACCTCAATCTGTTAGCCGCCATCCATCCTCCAACCACCTCCAGACACTCACACAGGACATTTACTGCCTTCACTGTTCTGATTTAAAAGAGAGGTAGAGTTGGGTAACAGAAACAATAACAATAACATTAATTTATTATTTATACCCCACCTATCCAGCTGGGTTTCCTCAGTCACTCTGGGTGGTTCCCAATAGAATATTAAGAACAAGGTAAATATATCAAACATTTAAAACTTCTGCATACTGATAAACACCCAGCCCAACCACCCTGATGATCTTTCCCAGCAGCTTCATATAGATGTTGAAAAGCATAAGGGGCAGAGCCCTAAGGCACCCCACAAGTGAGAGCCCGGGGGCCTGAACACTCATCCCCCAACACCACTTTCTGGATACAGCCCAGGAGGAAGGAGCGGAACCACAGCATAACAGTGCTCCCAGGTCCCAACTCCTCTAGACGGTCCAGAAGGGTACCATGGTCAATGGTATCAAAAGCCGCTGAGACATCCAGCAGAACTAGGGGACAGCTTTCACCTTTGTCCTTAGCCCGCTGGAGATCATCAATCAGCACGACCAAGGCAGTTTCAGTCCTATGATGAGGCCTGAATTGGAAGGGATCCAAATGGTCCGCATCCTCTGGGAGTGCCTGGAATTGTTCAGCAACCACCCGCTCAGTTACCTTGGCCAAGAATGGAAGATTTGAGACTGGGCGATAGTTGGCGATATTGGCTGAGTCCAAAGATGGTTTTTTAAGAAACAGTTTAATAGTTGCCTCTTTAAGCAGGCCTGGGAAGACTCCCTCACAGTGGGAAGCATTCACCATCCCACAGAGCCCATTGTCCAGCCCTGCCCGGCTCGCTTTTATGAGCCAGGATGGGCAAGGATCAAGGAGACAGTGATTGGTTTCACTCGTCCAAACAGCCTGTCCACATTCTCAGAGGTTAGGGTATTAATTTGAGCTACTGATTTTTTATGTATTTTGTAATTGTTTTGTGGGTGTAATTTGATTGTTGATCTTACGCTACTCTCCACCATGAAATTTTCCTGTAACATTGGTGGTATAGAATTGTTGTATTTATTTATTTTGCAAATATATAATCCTTAAGCACTGGCCAAGGGGAATCCAGTAACATCTGGAGGGCACTCCGTTGGCTTCCTTTGCTAGAGTATAAACCAGCTGTCTCCCCAGTGGCAGCCACTGACATGTTCCTCTTAGCTGCAGAAGCTCTCTCACCACCAGAAAACATGTGCTCACATGCACGCGCGCACACAAACCTCCCACTGTACAGATCACCATGTCAGACAAGATGCACTCACTCAGTAGCAGCTAGGGCATTAGTGGGGAATAAAGCAATTGAGCTGGGAGCAAGAAGCCTTACAGCTGGTTAACAGAACAGCTGGGGACTAGGACTGAAAAGCAAGCAATTGCTTGAACTCGCCACCTGGCTGGAAACAAAAGCCAGAATCTTGAGTTACTTTCCCAACCATTCCATAGTTAGCTTTGCAGCAGGTCTTTCACGCCTTTCTTATTGAGAGGCGAAACTGAGGCCAGAATGATAATCGGATCACTTGCCTAAGGCCACCCAGATTGCCTGAGGCGGAACAGAGGGTTGGATTCATTTGTTTACTGTGTGGCTGTGATCAGTGTTATATATAGCTGAGTTTGATTTCCACGCAATAGCATCTTCTTGAGAATCCTGGCATCCTGTTATACGTGGAAGTTTTCAGCTCTTGCATATTTGCTTTTCATTTTAAAGTGATGACACTGTTCTTCAAGAGCTGTAGTATTAAATAATGTCTGGCAAGGGCTTCCGGTGGCTAGGGTGGAAGATCTGTTATCCTTCACACTCCTCTGTCCCTAGGCTACGGCTCCTGGTCTCAGGTATTTTGCTTTTACCTACTCCTTGTCAGATTTGAATGTTCATTTCTCTTTGCTTTTATGCAATTAGAAGAGCTTAATCTAGCATAACTCAAAGTGAGTTCTTCCCACCTCTTAGTGCTGAATAGTAAAGGTAAAGGGACCCCTGACCATTAGGTCCAGTCGTGACCGACTCTGGGGTTGCGGCGCTCATCTCGCTTTACTGGCCAAGGGAGCCGGCGTACAGCTTCCGGGTCATGGGGCCAGCATGACTAAGCCGCTTCTGGCGAACCAGAGCAGCACACAGAAACGCCATTTATCTTCCTGCCGGAGCGGTATCTATTTATCTACTTGCACTTTGACGTGCTTTTGAACTGCTAGGTTGGCAGGAGCAGGGACTGAGCAATGGGAGCTCACCCCATCGCAGGGATTCGAACCGCCGACCTTCTGATTGGCAAGTCCTAGGCTCTGTGGTTTAACCCACAGCGCCACCCGCGTCCAGTGCTGAATAGAGTGCCTATTAAATCAAGTTTAACTGATGCAAACCAGGGGTGGAGAATCTGTTGCCCTCCAGATGTTGCCAGACTACAGTTCCCATAATTCTTGACCATTGGACTGTTGACTGGGGCTGACTGGATTTGGAGTTCAACAGTACCTGAGAGGTCACAGATTCTACATTCCTGCATTCGACAAAATATCATTTTTTAAAATAAATTTAAAAATCTGCAAAAAATCTGCATAAAAATACATTTGCCTTGGTAAACTTGTGTATTTTATGTTTTCCTGGATTACACAATTTTGGTTTCCAGATTTGCAGTACATTTATAGCTTGTCAACCTGGGAAGGAGCCTATCTAGGAGAAGGAAAACTCTGATCCTATACTGCCTTTGAGAGAAGAAAAGGCTAAGAAGTAAGCCATACCCAAATCCAGAGTGGAGTCCCTAGGACAGTTGAATGGCGCCTCGTACGCCTCCTTCTGACACCTCCCTGCAGCCTAGCTGCTTTCCTTTGGCCTACATCAGCGAGGCCAAGAGGGCAGCCCACCACCTCCATACACACTGCCCAGGCTTGCCCCTTATCTGGTGGTCCTGTGAGTTGGAAGAGAGGAAAATGTCATTTAGACCAAGCCCTACACAAAGTAAGACTATCCACCATCCATAGATCACTGCTCAGTGTAGACCACAAGTACACATTCTGACAAAAAAAACTTGCTCACAGATAGCATGAAGTGATTGATGCAAGAAACATTACCCATAATTACACCTAGGGAGAAATTCCCTTCCAAGCTCATGGAGTGGGGTGGTTTGATCCACTATTTTTGAGTTGGGAACTGGGCTTCATGGTCTTAATTTCAAATGACATTTCAGCCAGTGTCCTGTTTTCACACATACATCTGTTTAAATGTGGCTAGATTTAATGAGGCCTCTGTACATTCCCACCTAGAGAACTCGTTCCTGCGCAGGCCCAAATTTGCAGAGTCTTCCAGAACCCTGGAAGTTCACAAGATGCCATCAGGTAGTTCCCCCCACTTTCCTGCCAAATTCCTTCCTGATCCACCACAGAGTGGGAAACAAAAACCACTCTTGTCATCTCACACCCTTTGGAGCACATTGGGGCTGCTGCTCAGTAGTTTCATGGGTTCATTCATTTCAGGGTGCCCTAGATTAAGAATTGCCCACTGCTTAGGGGCTCAGCCTGAAACCTAGCTGGGTTTTGCAAACAGATGAAGGAATGAGAGGTAGCCAGAACTCTGTATATTGGAAAAGAAAATCACAATCCTTACAATAATAATATAAATCCTGAAAGTTTTTTGGGGGGCAGGCTAGCGGGGGAGTTCACAGTAGGAAAGGAATGGCTCCTTTAAAACCAGCTAGGCCACAAGCCTAACAAGACTTCATGTTGACAAGGAGTTCGGCTGAGAGACGCAAGAGGCTGGCTACATCAGCGGGAGAAAGAGGCTTCCAGTCACGGAACAAATTAGAATGGATATAGGCACTGAGCCACACAGCCTTGCAGTTTTGCTCCACTGGCGATCCAGGCCTTTTGCCCCCTTTTTGTTTCCGAAAAGCTCAGACACATCAGTTTCTAAGATGACGGGTTGTCCGTGGCCAAGCCAAGAGATTTTTTTTTTAAAAGTCCGCCAAGTCAGATGCGACAGTAGGTGACAATGATTGACGAGCCTGACATGGGCCCACATGATGATCAAAAGCCATCGGAGCGCAGCTGAGGAACAAGCAGCGAAAAGCAGCTGGAAGGGAGGAGGAAGCTGTTTGAGGGGTGAGGGAGGCATCGCATCAGAGCGGACGCCCACATGATGGATAGGGAGAACGGAGAGCTAGTGTAGCCGGCTATCTTCTGTTGATAGATGGACGAGGCCATGGTAGAGAATGGGAGCTGTGTTGCCTGTGGCAGACTTGGCAGTGGGGGGGGGGGGGTGTGAGGCAGCAGCAAGACAGAGAAGTGAGCAATATAAATTGAGATTGATAAATGGTCCATGTGGTCAGAAGGTGATTAATAAGCTCGATACTGCTTAACCCTAGACTTATCTAGGTAAGTTATGTATGTTTTATAACACTGTGGTACTGCGGGGCTGAAAATTTTGACTGGTTCATCTGCGTCTTGAATTATGAAGTGGTAGGGGGTTATTAAAATCTACAAGTCCCACTCTCTGACTCCCCTGATTGTAGCCAAATCATGCCGCCAATAGCCTTCTAAAAAGAGTAACCAAGGGAGCTGTTGCAGAAATAAGACCCCCACTGCCCAGTTGTAATTTGAGCTCTGTCTCTTTCCATAAAGGTGGGTATGTGGATTCATCATTTTGGGTGATGGAGGGAATATGTAACCTTACCTTCAACCCAGTAAGTAAGAAAAGATGACAGTGATTCTCAGTTTGCTGGCATCTGTCTGTCTCGAGAGACAATGGATGCGTCTCCAAGCTGTGTTAGGCTGAGCAGTCTGCATGGAGGTTCTGGGCTACCCAGATGACAAGACCCCCCCCCCCACTTGGCCTCACTGATGTGATCCAAAGGTAAGCAGAGCAATACGTTTGACAGCTGCTTGGCAGCAGGAGTTGCCAGAAGGCACCACCCACCTGCCTTTGGGACTTCTCATGTCCAACATTAGGGTTTTCCATGCTTGATGGTTCTGTGTTGGGTGGCTGTTTGTTTTTATCTCTTCACTCCAGAGGTGATATGTAAACACTCTTTGCCATACAGTCTTTGCTCTGTGATAACCCTTTCACACATACAAGTCATTCACCTGTTGTGGTCATCCCGGGATGAATGGATAAACCAGCAGCACATAGAAAGGTCAAAACATGCAACACAGCCTTTCCCAGTGTTTGTCAAGCCCTTCTCTTGAACCTGCACCCACTGGAGGAAATTCCACAACCTCAGTAAGCAGCGTCTTATATTAAGGGAGAAATCCCTTAATGGCACAAAACTAGTTGGTGTAAGACAAACCAGGAGCTGGCTGAGCTGGCCTAAGCCTGGCAGAGAGAAATCAAACTTTTACCATAGTGTTTCAGTTACACCACCCTTTCTGCCAGCTTAATTTACCCTGGGTGGCCAGGTCACATGTCCAAGCTGAATGGGCTTAGGTCAGGATCTAGCCCAAGTCCCCGCTCTCTGGTCCTGCCTCTGCCACTCCTCTGGAGTGCCCCATTATCAGGACTTAGGCTGCCTTGATATCCACTGGGTCCCAGCTGAGCTGAACTGGGGGAAATACGCCGGCGTATCTCCAGCTGAGCCAAGGAAGGGGTGTTATACTGGTGTATCCCAGGTATGCTTGGAACCTCCCAGCTCAGCCAGAGATTTGCTGGATCCTACCCCCACTCATGCTGGCAGATCTTGCTATATTCTGCAGTGGGCTGCTACCAGACTAAATAAATTTTAGTCAATGAATCATATAAATTAATCAAGCAAGTTGATTATGAATAAAATACATTTTGAAGTAAAAACTGCTAATTATAACAGTAATAACAATGAGATTCCTGCATTGCAGGGGGTTGGATTAGAAAACCCTTAGGATCCCTTCCAACTCTATGATTCTATGATTCTAAGTCATATTACTGTTTTTATTAGATGATGCCTGGTCATGTTGCAGCAGGCACCACCTTAGAAGAAGTATTTCATCTTTGGAAACAAAGTGAATTATTTTAGTTTCAGTTCACAGTGCATTTTCAGACAACCTGTTTGTTGAGCATTCATCTGGTTTGTTTGCACAAAGTTCTCATGGAGGTCATACAACTCCAGCTGTTTATTGGGCATTCACCCTGATCTGTTTGCAGGGAATTTATACATTGTTTCTTCAAGCAATGGTTATTCCTTATTTTTCTGTGCTCCCCCCACCCCATCACTTCTATTACCACAAAAAGTCAGGTGGGGTTTTTTTAGAAGTGGGTTTGTTGTGCATGTGTGCCAAATCCATGTGTTTGAATCCCACTTAAAATAGCAACAGTTCGTTGGAGAATTTGGCAAGGAAGATGTTGGCAAAGCCAAAGGTTTGTTTGTCAAAGAATTGAAAGAATGGAATGAATTAAGATTGAGAACTGCTTAGCTGGAAGGTCACTAAGCATAGATAGCCAGCCCTGAGATTACCGGATGATATGTTTTTAACTGAATCTGTTTTTATATGCTTTTAACTATAACTGTTTTTAGAATGTTTTAACTGTTTTAGAATTCATTGTTTTTTTAAAAAAAATAAAATTTGTGAGTGTGTTTACTGTCCTGGGCTCCTTCAGAAGGGAGGATGGGGCATAAACTAACTAAATAAATGCACACCATCCTTGGAGGAAAGCTGGGATATACATGGAATAATAATAATAACAATGATGTGATGCTAGAGAATTGCTGCAAGAAAGGAAATTTGGAAAACAGTGCTCCATTTTGTTTTCATACTTGTTCTCTGTTGACCCTGTCGTCCAAAGGGTGGCCAGGGTAGGATGGAACATAACCAGAAATCCACAGTACTGAATTAGTGTTTCGAGCAAAAGCCCCTCAGGATGTGTAAAAAGCAACCATTAAAACACACACACAAATGAGCAGATGTGGCTCACAGCAGGGAGGTGCAAATTTCTATGGGAAGACAGAGTAGAAGATGTGGAGACCATTGTTGTGGTCCCTTTGGCAATCTAAGTTAGATATTCATGTTTGGTAAATCATGTTTGGTGAAATCAAAACCAGCAAGCAGATTGATTGCTAATTACGCAAATCAGCATATACTATTCATTAATCTGTGTTATGCATGTACTTGGGCACTTTCAGTTGGCTACCCAAGTCCAAACTCACCCTTGGAAGGGTGTCACCTGCTCCCTAGTGGCAAGGGAGAAGGGTGGAGGAAGTGGTGGGTGTAGCATTGTGGGGCCTGATGGCTGGTCCTTTTGGGTGGCTAAATGTTGAGCTCATGACCCATCATCCTCACAGAGGCCCACGTGCAGAATTAGTTACTAACCTGCACAACTCATCATTGTCTTGCTGTTGCAGTATCCTAGAGAAATTGTGAGGAAGCTTTAGTTGTGTAGAACATAGTGGCCTGCCTCTGGTGAGCATAGGGCAGCAGGAATTGCATATGTGTACCAGACTGCTGTGGAATGGGTGGCTTCCCTCTTACCTTCTGGGTTAGGGGTGGGGGAAGCTCAGGCCCTCTCTGGCCTTTGGGAATCTCCCCAAGCAACAGCCCTCACTGGTCCTGCTCCAGACCCTTAATCATCATTCATCCTGATTTACTTGCCAAAGCTTACATAGAGGTTAGATTATATATTTATTGAACATCCACCCTGCTTTGTTTGTGGGAAAGTTATATGACAGTGAACGTTCCTCCTGCAATTGTCCTGATTTGCTTGTGGGGTGTCTATATGTTGTCCTGTTAATAATTTGTTCATCCCACACTTTTCAATTCCTTACTACATCACTTTCCTAACTGCAAACAGTCCGTTTCTTTTTTAAAGCGGCCCTGTTATGCTAGGGTGACAAGAGCCCTTTAATCCATTGTAATTGCACATACCTCCTGATATGCACCTATAATAGAATCATAGAATTGGAGAGTTAGAGTGGACCATGAGGACCATCTAGTTCAACCCTCTGCAATGCAGGAATCTCAACTAAGCATCCATCTAACCTCTGCTTAAAAACCTCCAAGGAAGGAGAGTCCAACACCTCCCAATGGAGTCTGTTCCACTGTCAAACAGTTCTTCCTGTAAAAGAGTTCTTCCTAATGTTTCATTGGCATCTCCTTTCTTGTAACTTGAATCCATTTGTATGAGTCCTACGCTCCAGAGGAGAAAACATGCTTGTTCCATCTTCCATATGATAGTCCTTTAGATATTTGAAGATGGCTATACTATCTCCTCTTAGTCTCCTCTTTTCCAGGCTAAACATACCCAGCTCCCTCATAGACCTGGTTTACAGACCCTTGATCATATTGGTTGCTCTCCTCTGCACACGTTTCAGCTTGTCAACATCCTTCTTAAATTGTGGTGCCCAGAACTGGACACAGTATTCCAGGTGTGGTCTGGCCAAGGCACAATAGAGTGGTGCTATTACTGCCCCTGATCTGGACACCAGACGTCTCTTGATGTCTTTAATCCCTCCTGCAAAATAGTGGCACTCTGAGGGTGCCTATAGTTTGCTTGTTGTTGTTCTTTGCCTAATTTACATACATTTTGATATTTTGCTACCCAACTAGACAGATTAGGCTGAGTATTTGTCCTCATTTGCCTTTTATGAAACTTATGGGTCAAACTAGACACTGATCCTCCTATCCACAGTGTTATTTTCCTCCCCCTTGTCTTTGTTTTTGAAGTGTAGGAATTAAATTCGTCCTGACAAAGGAGGTGTTGCAAAGATGAAACATCACACGTGAAAACATTGTCCTTTATTTCAACATGTACGTGAAGATACCAGCCTAATTTGGGGCCTTGGGTGCTAGACTGTTTTTTTCTTTTATATATAGGACTTATGGGTATGCTTTCAAATGTAGTCAGGAGGTTAGGTTTCTATTCAGGGTTCTGGAGTTAGGACTGGCAAGTTGGAATGATGTGTGTGTGATGTGGAAGCTTTGCGGGCATGTGTGTAAGTGTGATAAAAAGTGAGAACCAGAAGCAAGGGCTGCTAGACTGTACTTGCAGCTTTTGAAAAGTTAGGGCTTTTTGTTAGGGCTGGCAAACAGGTACTGGTCACCAAGCCTGAAAACTCCCCAAGAGACAGAGGAGCCAGGCCAGGGTCAATAGCTTTTTGTGACCAGGTGGCCTGTTATTAGCCCTTTTGGATTGTCTGGTCCCTGCCAAGTTTGTGGTTGCAGCACCACTCTCTGGCCATCAGTAGTGGTGGCACTGAAGCACAGTGGTGAGCAGACAGGCTCTCCCTCAGGGTAGACTAAAACCCCTTTTCTCTGACACCTTCACCTTCTGGGTGAACAAACTTGTTGTTTGCAACTTGGAGAAACATTCAGATACAATTCCCACACCTGAAGCAGCACTGCTTGAAGGCTATACCATATGACATTAGTGGATTTGTAGTTTGACTCTCAGAATACCTCTGAGTGGAAAGTAGGTCTGTCTTCCTCCTCAAGGTCCTTTAGAACAGCTCCTGCCACCTCTGAATATGGGACAGTGCTCTCAACAGATGAGGTGGCCACAACCCATTCTGTAGAAGGACTTAAATACTTAGCAACCTGCAGAGCACGGATATAATGAGCTGCTTGATATTGTCACAGGCCAATGCTTCCTCTAGCACGCTGCTGACAGTGGCTTTCAGAGTCTGATTGGAGGTCTTTTCAAGTACTAGTACCTAAGATCCTTTAACTACAGGTGCCAAGAATTAACCCTCTCATGAGCCCTCTTCAGGCAGTATGATCTGTCCCCATGGAAGCAGTGCCGTGTGTGGCAGAGGAGGGATAAGCATCCTAAGCTCTGCTTTTGTCCCTGTCACCCTCTGCAAGTTGAAGGGGCCATCGCCAAAGCAAGGTGCCTCCTGTACTCATGGAAACTCACCATGTGATTTAGAGCCTAGTCTTCAGTAAGTTCAGGAGGCTTCCTGCTCTCGTGGAGGGCAACAGAGAGGAGATTAGTGTGCTCCCCCCTCTCTCCCCCCCAACGATGCTACTCACATGTGAATAAACCCCCAAAGCAGACTAGGGATAGAAAAAACATTTTTGTCAAACAATTGCATTGTAATCTCTGTGCTATCACCTCTCATGCAAAAGAAGAACCCAAGGGTTCCATTGCCCAGCCTAGTGCCCTCCGGGTGTTTTGGGATACAAACCAACTTTAATTTTGCAGCCTGTGTTTGCTGGTCTGCAATTGAATCCCACCCCCCAAATAGTAAAGGTCTGGAAACTCCTTGTGTTCTTGCCAATTTGCTTTATATGGGTTGTAGACCTCCCTTAGCAGTTACAATGCTCAGAACTTCATGAGATTGCACGTTTCTGTATATTTCCTAAGTGAAATTAGCAGGATGGGGAAACAGCATTGTTATTATTTAAAGCTGCATTTTTGTGCCAATTCATATGCCCATTTGCAGCTCACAACAGCTGTAGTTTTTAATTTTAGGTTCATTATACAATTGTAGAGCTGCTAGGGATTCAGTTCTCTAAAGGCAAATCTACCTCACACTTTCTGAAACGATATACAAACAGAAACAGCCATCCTTCAAAATCCACACTTCTTCAATTTTTTCAATGCAATTCTCTAGCCAAGTGGTGTGTACAAAGCAAAGCAAAGCAAAGCAAAACAAAACAAAACAAAACAAAACACCGAACATGTACTAGGGTAAAGTGTGCATAAAATGTATTACATTAGGAAAAATTGCTTTGCAAAAATGTGTATATCAAGCAAAAATGCATACAAAATTGTGTGTATCAGGATAAATTTACACAAAAATGCTGTTGAATTTCCATGAGGACATTTTAAGAAATCACAGACTGATGTGCAAATGTGGAGAACTGTTCTGAAGAGTTAAAAAAAATAAATCGGAAACAGATAGAAACCAAATATTTACAGATTCACACATCCCTAAGAACTACAGGCTGAAAGCAGCCCAGGTTTGGATTCTGGCTTAGCTGCGGCTGATCCTGCATTTGAGGTGATCTGTGACAACATAGCAAAAGCCAAATTCAGTCTGTGGTGGCATGCTCAAAAAATCGCTTTGTCAACATGGACTTGCCATCCACTGAACCAACTGGTTATGAGAATTAGCTCTAGTGAGGCAGAGGAGAGAAGATAGTGGCATGCAGATAATGGAATCATAGAATTGTAGAGATGAAGGGACCCCAAGAGTCACCTAGTCCAAGCCCTTCAATGCAGGAATCTCAACTAAAGCATCCATGGCAGATGGCCATCCAGGCTCTGCTTAAAAACCTCTGGAGGTAGTCCCTGGAACAGCTCTTAATGTCAGAAAGTTCTTCCTGATCATAGAATTGTAGAGTTGGAAGGTACCACAAGTTTAGCTGGAATCTCCTTTCTTGTAACTTGAATCCATTGGTTCGGGCCCTACCCTCTGAGAAAGAGAAAACAAGCTTGCTCCCTTTTCCATGTGACAGCCCTTGAGATATGTGAAAATGGCTATCCTATCTCCTCTTAGCCTCCTCTTTTTCAGGCTAAACATTCCCAACTCCCTCCTACCAAACTCCCTCATTTCATTAATATTGCTGGTTAGTTGGGTAGGTTGTGTCTGCAGCTGTGGAGAATTTGTAGAGCAGATGTGGGGAACTTGTGGCCTGCCAGATGTTGCTGAACTCCAGATCCCACCATCCCTGACTCATGGGCCATACTGGCTGGTGCTGACAAGAGTTGGAGGCCAATATCTGGAGGGCACAGGTTCCCCAATCCCGGCTTACAACACAATCCTAAGCATGTTGCCTCAGAAGTAAGTCCTACTGAATTCAGTGGGGCTTACTCCCAGGTAAGTAGGGTTAGCAGCCTTAGATGTGGATAAGAGGCCTCTCGGGCCCTGCTCCTGCTTCTAACGAAAGGCAACTTCCCCCAGCTCCATGCCTTGTTTTTCTCCCCTCCGCAGCATGAAGTTCACACCAGCTGCCCTCTCAAGAGCGCACAAGGTTTAATTAGTGCTCTCCAAGCGCCTGTGACGAAGGATGCAACACGAGGTTAACCCACGTGCAGCTGCCAGTGGCTGCTTGCTTCTTTCCCAGGGGGACTTCTGCTTCGTTTCCTGTTCCCTCCTTTCCCAGAAGAGAGGCAGGCAGCAGGACCTCAACCCTTTGCCCACCCTGGAGGATTCACAACTCGGCTCCAGTAAACGCTGAGGCCTCTTCCAGGGCAAGGCTTCTTCCATTCCTGCTTGCTTATGCTGGAGACTACAGCCCCCTAACAATGCGTGGCCTTGCATCTTCACACCTGCCTCATGAGTCAGCTACCCCCTGCATGCAGTTATTGCCCAGGGAGGCTCCATTTTGCCCAGGCACTGCACACTACCCTGGGGTGGGGGCAGGGGCTCTATGAGTCAAGCAGCTTGTCAGAGCTTTTTTATAAGAATACAATTAGGGGCCTTCTGCGCTTCCCAGCTGCATGGTGTGCTGGCTCCCCTCCTACCTGCCTTTTAATGACCCTCAGCACTTCCCTGAGCAGGTGTTAACAAACTGCTGGGCCTATTTTCCACACTGAATGCTGAGAAGGAACTGGGGGGGGGGGGGCTGCTTAGCAAAGAGCACCTTTCTTTCAGGCATGGAAGAGCAAAGACTCACCCACACTTCCGCTTGTCCCGTGCCTAGAAAACATAGGCCTGGGCTGTTTCTGCTTGTCCTGTACTTTCCAGGGTCCAAGGGCTTCTCTCTTTGCACGGCTGCTTTCCCCTGGAAAACCCATTCTTTAAGGCTAAATCAGAGCAAACATCAATCCAGAGAAAACCTGATTGAAGTTTGCTCTCATTCAGTAAACAGCGGAAGTGCGGATGAGCCCTAAGTCTCTTTTGGGATTGTGGCAGGCTTAAATTTTGTCAGGCTGTACCCTTGGACCTATTTCAGTGTCCTAGACACTTGAGCATATCTGGAGTGCCCCTGTTTCCTCATTGAGGCTGTACAGTAGTTGCTTTTCATTTTAAGAACTAAACTGCCAGTAGGCTGGAGCTCTGTTCAATTGGCATAGCCAAGATTTGGGGGGGGGGGGCAGAACCTCAGTTTGCTATGTATTTTTATTGATGGGGGCCAGCTGCCCCTCCCTGCCCCCCCCCCCCGGCTATGCCCATGATCTATTCCCTCAACTTATGCATGGATATTAACAGATAAACAGTGGTCATGGAATCACACGTGCCAACCCCCAACCCCAAGCTCCTGCAAAAATTCTTCTTTCTCCAGAGCTGTGATGTCCTGCCTTCTGAAGCAGAATTATCAACATATAGTCATCAGCACATCAAAACAAGTCAATCCACCCATCATATTTGTATCTTGCTGTTTCTCCAACAAACTCAGTGGGCACCTTGAGCCGACCTACTTACTGAACGTTCATCCTGATTTAGTTTACGAAGAGGTTGGATTATATTGGTCTTTATTGAGCATTTGTTCTCATTTGTTTGTGGAGTGGTTATGCAAGAATAATTATTCACTCTGCATTTGTCCTTATTTGCTTGCAGGGTCTTTATACATTTTCCTGTTAGTAGTCATTCACTTATCCCACATGTTTCAATTCATTTCCCTGTCATTCATCCTAACAGCAAAAAGTCTGCTTCTCTTTTTTGAACTGGATTTGTTATGCTTGGGTGAGTGAACACTTTAATCCACTTTAATTGTGCAAACCTAAATTTCCAGGACACATTTGAATCCCTCCTGCAAAATAGTGACAATATGGAGGTGGCTGGTGTTGCTTACATGGCGGCTGTCCTATTTTATCCTCACAACTCCCCACCCTGCCCCCAGGTTGGGCTCAGAGAAGAGGATTTATACAAGCCTCCTCTTTGACCCGCCAGACAGACAGTATTGCCCTCAGCATACTAGCCAAGTGGGCAGTTGAACCGGGCCTCCCTATATTGCCAGTCCGATTGCTCTCTACCTTAGAATCATGCTAGCTATCAAATCAAAATTCTGGGTATCAAGAACAGCATGTTAGAGCAATAGGGTTGTGCACCTATTGTTACATTCCAACCATTTAAAAATCAGAATTTGTGTACACACCCACACCCACACCCACACCCACACTACCCTCCATCCAGGAAAGAAAAAGTATGATTACAACAAGAATATGTTCTAGCCAAGCAAAAGCCCTTGAGAGGGTGTGTACTAGGGCCACTCTGGGGTGTGTGGCTTGAGGGAGGTGCATGGCCCAGACCCAAGATGGTGGGCCAGGTGGAGAGGCCTGGAGGTCTTGAGCATCAGCTCTGGGTCTTGAGGTTCTCCACTCCTGCTGTACATGATGGAGGAGAGTGTGCCCCATTGCAAAAACTCTCTGAGAGTTGTTGCGGATGTTTCCTCCCAAAGTATTTCACTTTTGCCTTTCCCCCACCCCAGCACACAAAGACAAACAGCAGATGCATTCTAACAAATCCACTTTGACAACTTGCTATTTCCCTGACTGTTTGGGTGCAATGAAATAGCATTTGGCCCCTTTAAAAATCTTGCAGTGGAAAACCGCTTGGCCCATTACATAACTGATGTTTTTCCAATATGTCTATCACATCCAAAAGACCTCACAACAACCTGTGAAGTAAGTGAGCCTGGAAGATGATGCCTGCCAGACACCTGGTGCGCTTCAGGGCTGAGTGAGGAATTGAACCTGGGTCGCTCTAATCCAGTGCTCTAACCACTGCACCCCACTGCCCCTGACCATGCTATGTGTGGCTGAATATATAACTGCTTAGGGGTTTTATTGCTATTAAGCAGTAGGTGAAAGTTGTGAAATAAATAAATAAATTGTAAGGGCGTATGTATGTCCTGTTCCTACATGCCAGTCAGACAGGTGGGCTTGCTGCCATGATCCCACTTCCATAACATATATTTACTGTATGTCCACATCTGAAAAGTGCATTTGCCAGGGTTGGTTCAAGACCTTTTGGCACCTCACTCTGCCTCATGGTTGGGCCTGCCCTGGCTTTTGCAGTCATGTTATGTTATATAAATTCAGCTCTTTATTTATTAGCCAAGGGCCACCAGCTAATCATACAGTAGTGCAATTTAAAACATAGTGCATCACTGAGAATATAATTAAAACAAACTAGTAGCATAATCCATTGTAGTATCTAATCCATTGCAGCATTCAGTATTTCCCCCCAACAACATTAAAACTACAACAGTGCAAAAGTGTAACATTCACTACAGAAAAAGGGTCCTTCTCATTTACACTTTAGCCCAGCGCTTCCAGCAACAGAGCTGACAGTCCTCAGCCTTGCTCCAAATTGTGCTGGCAATCAATCTTATGGGATTCGGCCCATTCTTTTTTAATAGACAAAACCACAGAAAGCTAGCTAAGTCAAATATGATCCTGTGGGTCTGGTTTGTCAGCAAAATGACCGATATGTCACCACCTACCCAATCCTTTATGTCCCCCAGCCATTTTGCTATAAATTTCTGCCTAGGGCAATTACATAGACTGTACTGCAACACAATTATGTTCCAGAGTTTCCACTGTTGGTTGTCCACACTGCTTCCATGGCTGCTCCACAGAAATCCCTCTGAGCCATCCTAAAGTGACTGCAGAAGGGAAATTGTTTAGTGTTGCCAAGCTGATTAATCTTTGGCACTTTGGTACCTATGTTTTGTTGAGTATGGGGGAAGGGAACTCATGTTATCCAATCTTGGGTAGAAGGGAGATGTTATTTGGGTAATAATCTCTGCCAACAGCTCATGAAAATCCACATCCATGATATGCTGTCTCATCACATTGAGAGCTTTATTTTCTCCCAGCATGATCATAAGATGAAAATCCTATCCTGAAAAATCCTATACTGGCTATCAGATTAATGGCAAAATTTAACCCAATCAAAAAAGATTTTAGCACCCAGTACCTTCTGCCAATGAGCATACAGTGGTACCTTGGGTTACATACGCTTCAGGTTACATACCCTTCAGGTTACAGACTCTGCTAACCCTGAAATAGTGCTTCAGGTTAAAAACTTTGCTTCAGGATGAGAACAGAAATCGTGCTCCGGCGGCGCGGCGGCAGCAGGAGGCCCCATTAGCTAAAGTGGTGCTTCAGGTTAAGAACAATTTCAGGTTAAGAACGGACCTCCGGAACGAATTAAGTACTTAACCTGAGGTACCACTGTATCTATATTCCATAGTCTCTAAATGCAGAACCTGTTCACCACTAGGCAGGCAAAGGCAAGTATGCAGACAGATGGTTTGGCAGTGGGTGAGAAAGTAATTAACCCCAAAAATCTTGAGTCAACAGCCTGACCGCAGACTCCCACGCCCTGCCTGTGAGGGAGTGCTACAAGGAACCAAAGCATTCCACTCCAGTCATGAAGTGTCTTCAAAAGAATGTAGAGCAGAGGAATAATGTCACTGAACTATGGATAGTTTTACTTCTTGCCCGGAATCATTGGGCCAGGGATGCCAACAGGATATCCTGGGCCTAGTCCACGCAGTCTATTGACAAGAGCTGCTCACTCTGGTCTCCAACCCCTCATTAGCCCTTCTGAGCTTCTGCTTCCTGCCCCATGCAAACTACTAAGCTCACTTTTGATCTTCACCATCCCATTTCTGAAGGCTCTTCTGTTTTGCAGCCCTACTTTTCACCCCTTTTTCACCTTCACTCCTGTATATAGGCCTCTTGTGCTTGCTTCTGTGCAATCCCCCTTGAACACAAACCATGCCCTTGGTAACTTCCTGCATCTTCCTCCTTCCAGGCATTATGTTAAATGCTGACCATGGGATCCTCCAGTCTGGATCTTGGCCTTTGCATCTCTGCATTAGCCGCGGCTTCTGGACCGACCTCGAGGGTAGCCCCACACACAGTAATCAGTTTTCAAGGTGGACAATCACAAACAAACATCTTCCCAGCTTAATCTAGCCAGTGCAACCAAGCTAACATTCAGATAGCTAAGCGGTAGTTTGGTGCAGATCAAGGTTCCAGCCAAACATGAACACTGAGCTGATATGCACTGGGGCACTTGCTGTTGGCTCATATAGAGGTGGCTATACATATTTCACACCCAAGACCTTAACAGGGACGTGGGTGGCGCTGTGGGTAAAACCTCAGCGCCTAGGGCTTGCCGATCGCATGGTCGGCGGTTCGAATCCCCGCGGCGGGGTGAGCTCCCGTCTTTCGGTCCCAGCTCCTGCCCACCTAGCAGTTCAAAAGCACCCCTAAGTGCAAGTAGATAAATAGGTACCGCTTTATAGCGGGAAGGTAAACAGTGTTTCCGTGTGGTGCCGGCTCGGCAGAGCAGCTTCGTCATGCTGGCCACGTGACCCGGAAGTGTCTCCGGACAGCGCTGGCCCCCGGCCTCTTAAGTGAGATGGGCACACAACCCTAGAGTCGGACACGACTGGCCCGTACGGGCAGGGGTACCTTTACCTTTACACATACTTGGCCAATTGTCCACCTTCGCTTGGAGAAACCATTAGGAACATTCTTTTTTTAGAGAGAGTGAGAGAAACACATTGTAGCCACTACCAATTTCAAGAAGGAAGAGTTTCAGGAGGAGCTGTATCTTCTGTTGTGCACCATATTCAAGGCCTTTGAAATATTTAAAGATAATGGGATGGAATTCAACATCACACTCTTTGTTTGCTCCATCTGGGCAAACATTTTGGCGTTCTCCCCGCCCCCAAACCTCGAGTCAATTGCGGTGTGTACGAAGGGAGAGTAGGACGAAGCCCTGTTGCACAAGGGACAGTCCTTGCACAGGACTTCCACTTATGGTGCTCATTAGATCAATCCCACTCAAGAGTCACCAGATAGGATGTATGTTTGCATGCCATGGACCCCTAATATTAGACCTAGTGCTTTTGAATGAATCCAGCACCACTTATGGCTAGTTCACACATTTAGGCTCACCACTGGAAGTCTGTAGCAACCAATGATGACTCAGCATGTGTGAATGAGTCATCACAGATGAAGTGTTGCACAATTTTCATACCTCCTTTTGCCATCCAGCCCAAGCCCACCGCAAGGAAGCTTCCCTCTGGGCCAGTTCAAACATGCAGCATCAAATGGTGATTTGTATGCCTAAATGCACCATCACAACCAGTCAGACACCATCAAGGACCTCACACCCAAGACCTTTCAGTGGAGTAACATGGTCACACCTTCATCTGCCAGTCACCAAAACTGCACAGTAACCATGTATAGTGGAATCCCATACATGCATGTGTGATCTATGACACAATCCTATGTGGATTCACTTGGAAGGATGTCCCCCTGTAGTCAGTGGGCCCTACTCCCACATGAGTGTTTACTGTAAAGGCTGCCATCCTAAACACAGTTACATGGGAGTAAGTTTCATTGAGCTTAGAGCAAGCGTGGGGAACATGAACTGTTCATCTTGTGTCTGCACTATGAAGATAGACTTCTGTTCACAGATGGGTTACTTCAGAACAGATGAGTCTTAAAGCCTGCCTTCTCTCTCATCATGCTGAGACAAAAGAGATGCTGCAGCCATGATTTTCTGCCCTGGCTGCCTGAACTAATTACAGTCAGTGATTGCAGAGTTCTCTGCACTTTGATTCCATGTGCTGAAGAACTGAGTGGGGAGGACAGAACACTCTCTTGACTCGGACTGCATCTTCTAAGACTGCTTAGAGTGCTTTCAACTTTCATTTAAAATTTGATATGCACAAACTCCTTAGGACTAATGCAGACTAAAAGCACAGTGTGAACACACCCCAGGAACCAAACAAGGAGAGAGAAGGGGCGTGGGTTTTTTATATTATTATTAAACCTTTGATCTTAAAATCTACAATATGTGATTTCTGACTCTCAACAAAAGGATGAAAGCAAGGATGGAGGATGAAATGCTGTTCCAATGCATGCTCAGAAAGTAACGTTTGAAATGACAAAGTCCCTGACTCCTTTTTGAGGAAATGCAAAAGACAGGTGTAGCCTGGGATAGGTATCATGCCCCAGTTGCCGCCCTTGGATTCAGAGGATGTGTTCCTTGTTGTTTTTTTAAGAGCTCCAGAACCTTGGTTTTTTGGGTTTTTTTTAAGAGCTCCAGAACCTCAAGTAGGGCAGTGTACCCATTACCTCTTACTATGGCTCCACTGCTGGTGTTTGAAGTTGAGTACACATGACAGTAGCCACAATCCATAAGTATCCTACAGCTTCTTGAGAAATACTGCTCAATGTGCTTTCCCTTAAACCAGTCTCCATCTGATTGCAAACCAGAAGCTACAGTTAATCTGTGGTGCCTAGAGTCCAGGAAGCCATTGCTCATCCACAGATGACAGCATATGCGCAGATGGCAACTTCAGTGAATTGGAGTTGAATTGGAGTTCAGCACAGGGAAACAGGCAATGGGCATCATCTCTGGACTGAACAGCAGCATAAGAATGTGACTTGAAAGACAGCAGGGGAAACATCCTCACTGTGTTTCATGTCTCTGATGTGCACATAGCATTGCTTTGGAGTAGCAGCTGCATTCCCCTCCAGTGCCTGCCCTTCTCCCTCACTTAGGCCTCCTCCACTTTTGTATGAGTCTGAGCAGTTTTCTCCTTGCCCTGCTCCTTTCCCAGGGAAAACCGGCTCCTTAGGGCTCAGAGCAAATGTTAATCTGGAGAAGATCAGAATTGGCTTTTACTCTGATTGAGTGCTAAAGAGTGGTTTTGCGGGGGGTGGGGGAGCATCAGGACAAGAGAAAGTGTGGACAAGCCCTCAGAGTTGTCATCTTCAGTCCAGGAGACTGCCTAATTTTAAGAGCTCCAGGGCAGCAAGTCTTTATGGAATAGTTGTGCTTGCCTTCCTGGTGTGTGGGTGGTTAATTCACCTATCCATCTCTCCTGCCTGGCAATATTCATCTTTCAGCAGGCAGGAGAAGGTGGTGGTGAACAGGCTGCTTGAGGAGTGGGTAAGAGCCCCCATGGCACCCTGACCTGGATCTCTTAAAGCTTACAGGTGCAGTCCACGTGTCTGGAGCAGGCAGTACAATCTGCTGAGGATGTGCAGAGATCTTCCCAGACATTGAAAAGGGGGTGGGGTCCACCTGAAAGCAGAACTGCCTTGCCAAATCAGCTCCAGTAATAATCCAGAGTAAGCAGATGCGTTTACTAGATGCCCCTTAGATGTCTAGAAAGCTAACTTAGATCACTGGGTAGCTGGGCTCCAGCATGATGCAGGCATCATTCTCACACACCAGTGCCTGGAGGTCTTAATAATAATAATTTATTATTTATAGCCCGTCCATCTGGCTGGGTTTCCCCAGCAACTCTGGGCAGCTCCCAACAGAATAGCAAGGATGGCTCTTTTCATAGCACGATGACCCATCTGGGGAAGCCAGGTCCCATGTGAGTTCCAGGATTGGAGCCCAACCAAAGGCCGGGGTTTTTCCCCAGCTGAACTCAGCTCCTTGATTTGAGGAGCATGTATCTACCTGTATCTTTTCAGCAAGTCTGAGGGGCATGTCTGCATATGAAGAAAGAGGCCTGGACACTCTCTATATTCTACCAGTAGCAATAGTCTCATTGGCAGATGAGAGAGTGGGGAGCTCAAAGGAGCATCAGACACCTTTCTACACTGTCATCTGCTACTATCTGCCATCACCGCCTTCCACTACACTTGGCAAGGTGGCAGAGCTGCAGCTGTGAGAGGGTGGTGGTCAATGGGGGAGAGTGGGAAGAGGAAATGCTGTAGCTCAGTGGAAGAGCATCCTAGATTCAGACCCTGGCATCTCCAGGTAGGGCTGGGAGAAACCCTAGTCTGGAACTGGGGAGCTGCCTGCCGAGTTGGTGTAGACAAAACTGAGCTAGATAGACGAATGGGTCTGACCCTGTATAAGGTTTCTGTGAGGTATTGAGGTGATAGAAGCTGAAGCAGGAGAGGTGAGAAAAACATGGGGATCCACAAGTTGTGGCTGGGCTTGATAGCAAACCATTGATTCTAGGAGCCATTGCAGATGTGCTAGAAGGACCTTTGAATTCATGGATGTGGTGCCACGATGCCTACTGAGCAACTGCAGTCTGGTGGTTCCTCAAAACGGAATAAGGTAGTAGGGCTTAAGAACATGGATGGAATGGAAGGCTTTTAAAGAAATTACAAAACAGCCTCATATTATGTGTCTTCCTTGTTAGACAGTGCATCAGCAACAAATTTTAAGAGAGATTGTAACGGAAGTGCATACATTCATCAAAGTAATTTGTTGCTTCACCATAGGTCATAACTAGCAAATGCATGGATTGGAATCCTTCCAAAGAGATTTCAGTTCTGGAATAGATTTAGTGGAAGGAGAAAAATTCAAATATGTGTAGCATGTTAAAGAGCAGGAGAAGGGAAATGGAAGAGTCAAGAGTTAGGAGCCTTAACAAAGCGGCCTGTGTGGAACTTCACCAGCTTCCAGAAGTAGCAAGTCAATCAAAGTCATTTGGATGCCCACCTACCCAGAGTGGCAGAGGAGTTTGCTCTTCCGTGGCTTTTTCATGGCGCATCTGCTCTGGAGTTTGCGACCAACATGGGTTGATCTAGAGGTGTGGGTCTGTGTGGGTACATATATGGCCCTGCCCTTTGGCCCTCTGATCTTTCCCTGCCCTGTGCTGTGGCCATTTTAATAAGTCAGCCTCTCTGTAGCAAGCAGAGGGGTGGAGGAGAGAACTAGATGACCTCTCTTTTAGTATCTACCAGCTCAGAAGAGAACAGAATTGTCATTAAGGAGGGGAGGAACCGGGATTTGCTAATAGGCTGACTTGACCAGGTTTACACCACGGCTGGCCTTGGCCCTTGCTTCTCCAGCCTCCCTGGATCTTAAGCTGCCAAATCTCCCAGCGGTTTCAGTCATCACCTTTTGCAGCTCCTGTCTCCCTTTTAATGAGCATCCCTGCGTGCTCCTTGTACCTGTGAACAGCTCTGTGTCTGTAGCTCCTCTCCACCTGCTGCGCTTATGCCTTGCTGCCTTGGGGGATTTGGGCTGGAACCAATCAGTCAAGAAGCATTGGGGGTAAGAGTTGGTGGTGGCTTACATTCAAGGTGCGTGCAGCTGCGGGGGCTTTTATTTCCTCTCTTTTCTTTCTCACTCTCCACATTTTCCCTTTTATTTGGGACGGCTGCATATGGCTCTCTGTGCTGCTAGGCGAAGTGGGTCTGAGATCTGTGAGCCACAGGATTCAGTCCCCAAGGGCCGCTCCATGTCCTCGGGCAAATAGCTGCAGAAGTGGAGTATTTCTGGTCAATCAAGGCAAAGTGGGTGAGGGAGATGGGAAGGGCCATTCATGTGGCATCATCAAGGCTTCACAGAGCTCTGCCAGGGGCCTGTCACTCACTCGTGTGCGGCTTGCTGCTGCTGTCATCAACTTTCTCTGAGTAAAGTCTGATGACAGCACACAAGTCCCTTCCCTGGGACAAAGCATCAGGCGCTAATGGGCTGTTTAATCCCAGAGAAGGGACCAGTGCTGGGATGAGCGGTAGGAAGGCAAGAGCACGGACAAAGACAAATCTTAATCAAGGCAGCTTTTGGTGCCCCAGGGCCAACCCAAATAGTTAGCCATTGGGATAGTGTGCTGTGAGAGAGACAGCTGTGGAGATTGACGGCACCCAAAGAATATCACCCCACTCGTAAAAAACCCACACAAAAACCCCCAAAGCAAAACCCACACAATGTACTTCACTGCATTCACAGTTGAGTAGCACGCACATTTATACTGGATTTATTTCCTTTATTGGATTATCCCTGGATTGGGAAAATCCAAATGTAATGAGGGAAAGTGTGGACTGCTAGTTGGATGAAGAGGACATAATGTGAACAGCACCAAAAAGAATGGAGACACAAGCTGCTTCAAATCCACATTAAATTTCTGTGTGGACTAGTTCAGGGGTGGGGAATCTTTGGCCCATGGGTCATATTTGACCCATCTGAAGTCCTAATTTGGCCCTCAAGGCTGTTCTTTGGAAGCCACGCCCACCTGCCCCACACCTGACATCATATATGACATCAGGTGAGGAACAGAAAGCCATGGAATAATGGGGGGCTTAAACTGGGCTCCCAATCGTCTCCCCTTCGGAAGGATTCATCCTCCTTGTGTGCCCAGCGTTGTCAACAAGTAGCCGATATGCCTGTGATACAAGAAGCTCTAGTGATGGCAAAAGAACACCAGCAATCCATCACGACCTGTCATCCAGCTGCTGCGTTGGCACAAAAACTTTCCTGGGCTTGAGTGGGGGAGAGCAGATGACGAGAATTTGTGAATAAAGCTAAACTGGAATATGAGAGGAAAGGTTCCAATAAAGTGGAAAGGTTTAGAAGAAGAATAGAGAAGATCAGGGAAGCATAGAAGGTTTAAACTTGGTTAGAGGGACTGATTGCTCCTATCAAAGCTGCCAGGTTGGGTCAGTCTAGTGGTTCATTTAGCCCAGACTCCTTGCTTTCAACTGCACCAAATGTTGCTGAGAAACAGAAGGGACCCACACCTCATTATTTGTTCCTAATATCTGGTACTAGCCTTCAATGACCACCTTGGCCAGTGGCTTTCAGTAGCAGGGTGTTGTGTTGTGGAGGTGCTTACCTGGCCTCCCAGAAGAGGGCGAGGCAAAGCGGAGGCCGCACTGACAGCACCATGCAAAATCAAGGCCATAGCACCTGCCCACTCTAGTCTCTGGCACTGGAAACAGAAACCCATGAATTCTGGCTCTTCCCCCCAACCCTGTGGTCACTTTGTGCCCTTGCCAAACTGTTTGGCTGCACACTAAACCTTCCAGGTTTGCTTGTATTTTCACCCCTTCAGCACCAATAAGCAAGTACAAGTATACTTCCCAAAAACTCCTTTTTCCCACTTCCCTCAGAGCCTTTCCCTCTGCTTCCTCTCCACGTCTGTTCTCCACAGTTCAGTGCAGAGATGGATCTGCCTAAGTCCACTGAAATCAGGAGGCTATGAGGGCACATGCTGTAGCTCAGTCTCGGGTTATGATCATTGTATCTTCGCACTGCATGAATAGTCCAACCCCTCCTTTCTTCAGCCTCTGCTACCGACATTGGAATGGACCTTTTCCTAACTACTCCATACCATCTAACATTTCTCCGATGGAAATTGGGACATCCCATTCCATAATGAAAATCTTACTAAGTTGCCCCAGCCACTCTGGGCAGCTTCCAACATATAATAATAATAATAAAACATTAAGAAAAGCTTCCCTATACAGGATTTCCTTCAAACGGCTCAGAGGTTGGATAACTCCATTTATTTATTTTATTTATATTCCGCCCTCTACCCGTAGGTCTCAAGGTGGTTCACAGAATAGATTCACACGTGAATCCCCTAATTGTAAAATAAAAATAAAGATTAATGCACTTCTAATGTTTTTATTTTAAATGTGCTTCAGTTTTGAATAGAGTAGCGGCACTCCTGGAGGGGATATTTTCCCCTATGCCATTTTCTTGCTCTGTATTGCTTACACACAAACACCACCAGGAAAAAAAAATCAGAAATGAATAAGTAGAGGAATAGCAGCTTGAAGTGGGGAAAACAGCATGGGTGGGATTTAGCTAAGTTGTATGAATGGAACGAGGTCTGCTTGTGCAGCAAAACCTCTCTTCCCCCTACTCTTGTGTGCACTCCCCCCTATACCCTCTAAACTTGCTCTGGATGGTTGGGGGGAAACCCAGATTAGGTTTATTTGGGGGCGCAGTGGAGAGGGGGAGTTCCTTTGTGAAAGTGGTCCTTGTTCCCTGCATGTGTGCCCAGTGCTATGTTTATTTCCAAACCATAGTGGGAAAGGATTAAACACTCCCCCAGTTCTGCTGCTCTGATCAAAATCAGAACCCTACCAATCACCACCACATGGCAGGTTTAGGTTCAAACTATTTGTTTGTTCATTTGCTTTATTTAAAAGCATTTATAAACTGCTAAATATATCAAAAACCTCTAAGCACAGGTCTAAAAGACAAACATTTTATCAGTAAAACGTTAAAACAAAAACACAACTTAAAACCAATAAAGTAGCAGTATAGAACACATAAGAGATATCAAAGCAAATAAGAGAGATATTCAGAGGATTCGAACACATGGAACAAGGCCCAATCTTGTGGTTCAAGGGAAGCGTGGGCAAAAAGGTAAGTCCTCATAAGAAGTCTGAAGCAAGGGATCGTTGCCACTTCATGTAAGCCCAAGGAAAAGGCCTTCCACTATGCAGGGGCAACAGCAGAAAATGTTTTCAGGTCAGACAGTGTTGGCATATTATGGAGCTCACATGTCACAGCTATTGTTACTTGTAATAAAGGCAGAACTTCACATCTGCCAAATGAAGTGTGTGATATGAACAAATGTGCTCACCTGTTGTCTGGGTTGCATGGTTCGTGGAACTGGATTTTTCTGTGCTGTGGAATTTCGGGTGCTGAGCTGTTGTGTTTTAAGGTAGCACTAGAATGAAGCAGGGCACCACAACTTCCCACTGTGGTCCAGTGTACACATTACAGAGAGATGAAGCCCTCTTACAAGTCCTTTTTTAAACCTATTTGTGTCCTGAAGATACCTAGATGCTTTCTCTGTGCAGATGCACCATGAGTACACCTGTTTTAACCCAAATTCCCTATTTTTTCTACCTCTTTGATAGGTTGCGTGTGTGAAAGGCCATGTGACCAAGACCCTGAACTACCTGGAGATGAGTCCCTCAAGTGTCTTGAAGGGCACTGCTTTGAAACCTCACCCGCTCAACCCTGCTCGAATATTTTCCAGTGAGCCTTCCAAAGCCAAGCTGGACCCCTACAGTGGTGCCCTGAGTCCCTGGGACTGGACCAAGAACCAGACGGCCATGGAGCACTTCAACCAGCGAGCTAAGAGGAAGCCCTCCATGAAGGCGGGCCGAACCAAGAAGATCTTTGGCTGGGGTGACTTCTATTTCAACATCAAGACCCTGAAGTTCAGCCTGCTGGTGACAGGCAAGATCGTGGATCATATAAATGGCACCTTCAGCGTCTACTTTCGTCACAACTCCTCCAGCCTGGGCAATGTCTCCGTGAGCATTGTGCCACCCACCAAGGTAGTTGAGTTTGATGTACTGGTTCCCCCTATCCAAGCCCAGCACCTTCACCCTCAGCAGTCCACTTTAGCTGAGCCCAAGGAACCCAAGACCTTCAACTGTCACGTGGAATATGAGAAGACCAACCGGGCACGCAAGAATAAGCCTTGCCTGTATGACCCTTCTAAGATCTGCTTCACCGAGCACACGCAGAGCCACGCCGCTTGGCTGTGTGCCAAGCCCTTCAAGGTCATCTGCATCTTCATCTCCTTCTTCAGCATCGACTACAAGCTGGTCCAGAAGGTCTGTCCAGATTACAACTTCCAGAACGAGAACCCCTACTTTGGCTGATGAGGGGGGAAGACTTTGGGAGGAGGGGGGGACAGTGCAGAGGCGTGTTAAGTAAGTTGCACTCTTTTTATCAGGACAGGAATTGGAAGAACTTTGGCTGGCAGTGAAAGAAACAGGAGAGCCCCCCCTCCACCCTGATGCTTAGTGAGAGAAGGATGGCCGGTTCTGAACAGGAACTGGATTCTGCTCCATCTCATAAGGCATTCCCTTCCCAGTGGCCACTAAACTTCCCAGGACTTTAGGAAAATAGAAACTGGCCAAAAGGACACTGTTGCTTTTGCTCCCCACTGTACCCCCTTTCCGATGCTGTTTGGGTCATCTCAAGGGAATTCCCAGCAATATGAAGAAATGGCTTGCTGTGGCTTTCATCTCTTTTGTGCATAAATGGACCCTGCTGCTTCTGTGGGGCTGTAACACTGACTTATATGAGAATGTCTTTCAGGATCATGCCTCCCATCTGGAATATAAGGTTCTGGTAGCAGCCAAAGGTCCCTCTGTGCATCTCTCTGTCTCTCTTCTCCTTGGACTGAGCCACAGATTGTCAGCTGAGTTGCTACTGAAGCTATTCATTGACCTGCCTGGGATTGTGGAAAAGGCATATTAACCCACAGTGCCAACTCACCTCTTGCCAGATGCTCTACAATGGAAAGGACCAACAGAGGGCAGAAATTGCCAAATTCAGGAGCTTCTCTGTTCATATAATACAGGAATGTAATGTGCAATGGATCAATCATGTTAAATTGGGAGGGAGAGTGAGAATGTGTGTCAGCTGGAGTTAAGCTGAATGTAAACAGGGAGATTGGGGTTCGGTGGGTGAGATCATGTCAGAACAAAGGGTTTGCATGAGAAACTGAAAGATTGGGAGGTGCATAAGAACACATTGATGCAACTGGGACTGTAACATTTCAGTGTGTGTGTGTGTGTGTGTGTGTAAGTGGAACTTTATGTTCATAGCAGAAGCCTGAGTTGAGTGTTAGTAGAAATTCAAATGAAATTCTATTAAGGACTGTGAGATTCAACCGAAACACGCATGTGTGCACAACTTAGGAAAGTATGTGTGAGAGTGTGTGTGTGTGTGTGTGTGTGTATACACAGCGTGACAGCGAGTAAGGATGTGTGCTATATTAGGTGTGTTCTTTTGGCCTTAATGGCATATGTATTTGCAAGTACATTTATTTAAGTCTGTATAACTAGGAATGCATATATGCCACCATGACAGTAATGAAGTGTGTGTGTTTTAATTAGGGCTGCAAGCATTCATTGATTTATTCTGCAGATTGATCAACTAGAGCTTTAATCTCAGATTAAAATTTGTCCCCTTTGATTGAGTGGCAGGGCTAAGACTGAGGGGCCCACTTCTGTGCAGTCCTTGCAGGTGTAGCAATTTCCTCTTTCCTGCGGATGGGTTTGCTTTCCAGCTGACACCCAGAGTTTGCAGATCTTTTTTCATTTCAGGGTGAAAACCCACTGGGGTTTTCCTGCCAGCTATATGAAGCACAAAGCAACTAAGGCTGACAGTGCTCATTTGAAAATCACATCAGTTTCTCTTTTAACTCTGGATCTTCCGCAGCACTTACAGGATTTTGAAGTTGTTCCTTTTTGAAGACATTTTGGTTCTGATGACTTTACTGTAACAGGGAATGCTCTGCACAAGAAAGAAAAATGTAAAGGATGATCAATCCTTCTTAATAGTGGTGAGCGGTAGCTTTTGTTGATTAAATTTTAAGCTATCTCATACTTAATAGGAGGCCATGCCTATCCTGCTGTATCATAAAAAGGCACCTGCATTTTTGTGGTTTAGGTAAGGTGCAGATTTATTTAAAGACAATTGACAACCCTACTTTCAATATATTCATATATTTCAGTGTAAAGATTTCGTTAAAGGGTATGAAGAGACATTTGAGTTTGCATATGTAAGTATGAGTGTGTGCTATCAGGAATCTGAATGCTTGAGTAAGGAGTGTCTGTATAAATCAGTGGCAGCGTAGGTGAGATGGTGTTAATGGGAGTCTGCGTGTGATTGCATGTGCTGGTGGGGTGTGAGAGAGAAATTGGCTTACTAAACTGTATGGGAGGGAGAGAACAGATTCATTTTTTGTAAGAATGTATGGCTGGGCTTGCTTACATGAGTCTTCTAGAACAGTTACTTTGAAAGCGATTTCTGCAATGCTCCTGCGCTCCCCTGCTCCCTCTTGCACATGGTGTGTCTAGAGGACTTTGGGTGTTCCATGAGAGGCTAGTCTATAGTCTGTCCTGGCTTCAGAGGGGTGGGTAGACTCTTCCTCAGCCTCTCCCTTCCACCCACAGCCCTTGCAAGAATTACAAAGGGTTTCAAGTTGGTTTTTAGCGGTTGCCACATGCCAGGCATAGAAATGAAGAGGGGAAATGATATGCTTCTTTTTTTGACAATCAGTATTGTTTGTTTGTTGGTTAGTTTGTTGGTTAGTTAACAGCAAAACAGTAATAGAAGTGTGGCTCTTCAGGTTTGAATGCATACAGAAAAAAGCAACTACAAAGTAAGGAACAATTTAATTGTGTGCTGCCATTACAAAATCAGCCAGTTGGAATATTTTCTGATGTACAACTTCAAAAACATTTATTGTCATTAAGACAGTCATTTATTCATTTTTAAAAGCAACGTGAGTCAAGTAAAAGAAGTATGGGAATACCATATGGTTCAGTCATTTCTGGACTATGACATTTGTTAAAATGTTTGAGTGCTCCCCCCGCCCCCGCAAACAAACATTCAGCTTGCATGTGAGGAAGGAGCCTACCTATCTCTCTGTCATGCTAGCTTTCTACATGTTGGTTTGGGGTTATGGTTTGGCTTGGTTTTAACAAGGGCATTCAGACATTCATTCCACCCCCTACAGTTCTAGGAAGGCAGCATCACCTGGTGCTTCCAAATGTGCAGTTCAGCTGCAAGAGCTTAAACACCAGAGATGAAACTTTAGATTGCTTTTCAAAATTGCAAATCAAATCTGAGGACAAAATGTGACTCATTGGAGAGTGGCCTGAATTTTAACTTGCACCTTTTTATGTGAACGTAGCTTTGACTGAGAATAAGTCACTCTGCCTTCCCCTAAAAACAACTTTGTTTCCATGGGTGAAGGACATGTGACACACATCCAGCCAGTTGTGGAATATGTTAGGCAAGCTGCATCGTGCTGCATTCACACAAATGGTGAATTATGAACTCACACTAACAGCGGGTGATGAATTCAGAAACACAGCCAATTCACATATAACCAAGTGACTGATGTCTTGGGGACCTCTGTGGGTGATGTTTACAAATGAAATAAAAGATTCATGTTGGAATTCATGAGTTGTAGATCATGAATCTAAAGGCTCATCCCAGCTGTAAGGGATCCCACCTGGAATTTGCATGGCCAAATGGTGAATCATCCAGTTTTGCCAGTTCTAGAGGTAGAGGCTCTTCATTACTTCACTACTCTCCTACTTGTTGCAGGACACGGGTGGCGCTGTGGTCTAAACCACTGAACCTCTTGGGCTTGTTGATCGAAAGATAGGCGGTTCGAATCAGTGTGATGGGGTGAGCTCCCATTGCTGTGTCCCAGCTCCTGCCAACCTAGAATTTTGAAAGTGCACCAGTGCAAGTAGATAAATAGGTACCACTGTGGCAGGAAAGTAAATGGCATTTCCATGTGCTCTGGCTTCCGTCACGGTGTTCCATTGTGCCAGAAGAGGTTTAGTCATGCTGGCCACATGACCCAGAAAGCTGTCTTTGGACAAATGCCGGCTCCCTTGGCCTGAAAAGCGAGATGAGCGCCACACCCTATAGTCGCCTTTGACTTGACTCAACTGTCTAGGGGTCCTTTACCTTTACCTTACTTGTTGCAGCAAAGCTAGAGAAGTACAGCAGCCCAGCTGAAAGTGTATGCACATCTCGTGTCTCTGCTGTTGTGCTTTGTGGGTGTACACAACCATGAACAGGGATGCTCGTGCACATCAGCTCATGTGATAGGCATGAATCTCATGCAGCTGTCGGTGTATGTAAGTGATTTTGAGTGCTTTCAACAATGTCTGATGTCTCTGTGGCTGTATCGGTGTGCTTCCTATTGCGTTAGAACTAAGCATAGATGTGCTTAGTCTACACAATCACATCAGCGTTTCCTAAACTTCCCAAATTCTGTCCCCCCTCCCACCCCCTCCCAGCATCCTTCCCTTTGCACACTCACACTCAGGGTTGGGACTATGACATGCTTTTGGGATTTCCCACATTTGTCTACTCTGGTGCAGGCTGCATTAGTGAGTCTGAATCCTCCCTGACTCCCTCCCTCAGGAAGATGTTACTTCAGAGAAAGGATCCATGTTGCACAGAGCTTTCCTGCACGAAAGGTAGAGAGTACAGGCGGGCAATCTGTGGCCCTCCAGATGTTGATGAACTACAGCTCCCATCATCCCTACCATTGGCTGTGCTGGCTGTGGCTGATGGCAATAGGAGTGCAACAACCTCTGGAGAAAGCCACTCTTACCACTGCCTGCACAGGCCCCTGTTTACGTGTTTTGTGAACTTGCAAGTTTATACATGTTGCCAAGGAGGCACGTTATCTGGAATATTTAATCCAGAGCTTGTTGTGCTCTGTCTGATTGCTAGGGCGGACATTGGCAAACAACAAAGCCACATTGCCTGGATCAGCAGGTTGTACTAAGCTTATTTCTCTGATAGAGAGAGTAGCTGATGGAACTTCAGAATCTGATGGCTACCGTGCAAGGAGTGGAGAATGGTGCTAGGGATCTGGCCTACTGAACTGGAGGCCTTAAAGTGCCCAGAAGGATGCCTGAACACAAATGGCATGGGTTTGGACCATGCAAGGACAGAAGGATGTTGAGATAAGAGAGAAAGGAATATGTTAATAATGTTCTGAAGAGGGGGAAGGAACAGGTTTTGCCATGACCCAAGACTTTGGGAGCGTCACAGCTATGTAGTGGGACACTTGGGACGGCTAGGTGCAGGTTTTGTGGATTTGTATGCTGCAGTCTGCAGATACGGCGTGGTGGGATGATCTCTATCATGGGTTTTCAACCAGTGTGCTATGGCACCCTAGGGTGACTCGAGGAACATTCCGGGGAGCTCGGGGGGGGGGGCATCCTTTCATTAAATTGCAGCCCATATCTTTCTGCATTATCTTTCTCTCTGAGGAACATTCAGGGGAGCCAGGAGCTTTAACTTACAGCCCATTATCTTCCTGAAATAAAACAGCGGCAAAAAAAAGTGGGGAAACACTTTTGCAAGACTGTTTATCTTTTTAAAATCTTTCCCCCACACCAACAAAAATCCTTCCCAGCTTCAGTAACGAACAGTTCCTAGTTTTACACAGAGGGCTTGAGAAATGCAAGAAATTAACAAAGTAGCTTGATAGTGTGTGTGCCTGGATGTGTGTGTGCTCTATACAGTGGCGTAGGAAGGGGGGTGCAGCGGGTGGGGGCCACCCCGGGTGTCATCACTGAGGCATAAAAAATATGTGTCTTAAAATAATTTTTTTAAAATTGGGCTCACGACACTTTTTTTGAAAAAAATAACTACTGCATCCCCCTTCCTACGCCACTGGTAGCTAGGTGAGGCGGGGGGCACTGGGCGCCACACCGCGGGGCCTGCAGCGTGCCTGAGCCACTTGTCTCTCCTGAGGGGGTGGCGCCGGGTGGACTGCCTGCGAGCTCCACACTGCTTTTTCAAGCAGCGCAGGGCTTGCATCTGCCCACCGCTTCAGCCACCCTGAGGGGGCGGTTGCGGAGAGGCTCCATGCAGTGCGCCCTGCCTTGGCTCACCCTTTCCCCATGGGCAGCTCGCTTCACCCCTGGCTGCTGGACACGTGCACCGCACCGGGCACCTGAGCAGAGAGCTACTCCGCTGGCTCTATAAGGAGGTATTTAAAAATAACTCTGAAAGTGAGGAGTGTCTTCTGTGTTTCTCCTTCTATCCCCTGCCCCTGACATCCCTCTCCCTGCTTCTTCTTTGCTTCTCCCTCCAGGCAACCACCCTCCTCCTTAACAGTCACCCAGCTTTATGGGCATGGAGGGAGTGTGGCAGGAAAGGGCCATGTATGCATGTGTGTCCTGTGCTGTGTGTTTCTCACTTGCCTTCCCTGCAATAACAACATATTTCTGCTTTCTGATCTTAATCTTGTTTTGCCCTCTCCACCCTCACTTCCACCATGTGCACACTAATTTTGGGAAAGGCAGGCTGGGGCTGCCATGTGGAGTGAGTCATCTCGGCCCTGCAGAGCAGTGGCGTTGGTTGGGCTCCTGTCGACACAAGCGCTCCCAAAATGGCGCTGGCAAGGGGCAGGGTGGAACGGTGCAGGGGCAGAACACTTACACACGTCCTGTAACGGAAGCCCAGTGTCAGCGGCTTCCACAGGGGATCCGCAGAAAGAATGTGGTTGGTCAAGGGAGCCGGGACTCAAAAAGGTTGAAAAACACTTCTATGGATCATTCAGGACCCTGGTAAGGATAAGGAAACCACAGGCCAGTTCCTTAAAATTCTCTCTATGTAATTTCAAAAACAGCCATTTCTACAAGATGGAACATGTGGAAGTTACGTTCCTTTGCAGTTCCTGAGTAACCCAAGGAAAATAAAAACAGGGCAGCAGGACAGAGGAGGCAAAGGAATGGAGCTAGCTCAAGTGTGGTGTGCTGATCTATTCCATGAGGTCAAGCATACTTCAATCAAAGCTTAAAGCAACTTGTTTGAGGAGGGGGCTCACCAAAGACGAACAATGTGGTTTCTTGGGGAGAGATGTTGACTTCCTGAGGGAACATGATAACCTGAATCCAAGAATTATTAGACTGAGGCTGCGAAGGAATATTCCAAAGTCAACAGGGAATGTGGTTCCTGCAGCCACAGACTGACTGAACTGTCCCAGCGGGCAAAGGTGAAGTCAATTGGGACAAGATGTTCCAAACCCATACCATGCTTGGACTTGGGTGGGGGTCAGAGGTGTCCTGCATGGAAGCAGATGTAGGGGTCTTAATCTTTGGAGAAGCAAATGGTTAGTGATTGGGCTACTGGCAGAGCAGTGCCAGCCAGAAGGAACTTCTGGTCTCACTAGGGCAAAGGGAGACCAAGTAGTGGCTTGTGCTGCCTTGTGTTGGCAGTTGGCTGATAGCTTAGCCTCAAAATGAGGCATTAGAGTTCTTGCATCTTATGTGGTCACTTCCTCTGTGCTTGATACGAATCCACACTCACAGCACAATCTCCTGTTGAGCTAAGCTAAATGAACCACACAGTGCTGGGCTTGTGCTGAGTGCCAGCTCACCTTCATAACACAACTGGTTGCTCACCCCCTATAAAGAGTATGGCAGGGGTCTCCAACGTGCTGCCCTCCAGATGTTGCTTGACCAAAGTCTCATCATCCTTCACTTTGGCTAGCTTGGCTGGGGGCTGATGGGAGTTGGAGTCCATCAACACCTGGAGGGTACCACGCTAGGTATTCCTGGAATATTGGGTGCATCCAACATGCTTTCTTCATTCTTTAAGGCCTGGTTCAGCTCCTCTTGTGGCAGGCTAATTTGCCCTAGCACACAGTTGGCATTCAGTGGTGTATCCTCCCCAGTGTGTATGTGTGTATTGTTATCTTCAGTCTTACCTGTTTTGTGTTTTTATGTGCATTTCCGTAAGCATCATTCCAGTCTCACGCTAGTGCAGAAAGAAATCTCCAGTCACTTCCATGTGGACGTACTGCACACACAAGTCCAGCTTCCTGCATGTATACATGTTTGGAACCCACTGCCAATTGCAGCTTCCCAATTGCACATGGCCAAATAGATTCATGAATAATCTTCAAACATCATAATGTATACATGATGGTGCATGCAATCTGTACATTCGAAGGAAAACCTGGGGAGCGATTCTTGGTCATTGCGTCTCAGTCTTGTTTTGTGTGTCCTTTCTCTGTCCATACAAGTTCAGATGGTTGCTCTGTTTAAATTAGGATGCAAAGAACACCTTACAAGCAGTCAGATTGTTACGTTACCAAGCCCAGTGCCATGTACTCTGCCCAGCAAAGCATGTGCTCTCCTGCTGAGCTGTGACACTAGTAGGGGCTCCTAATGAGGAAATAACGTGAATCACAACTGTTTTCATTTGGAAAGGCCAGGCAGTTTTTAGCCAGTGAAGTAGTGAAGCTTGAAAACACGCCAGCAGCTCTTAATATACTCTTACATCTCTGAACTGTGAAGGAACCAAATATGTTTGTAAATACCTCATTACTTTTTAATCCAGCCTTTAGGGAGGAGGCAGGCACGGAGTGGGAGGCAGGAGGTGGAAGGCGAGAGGCATGGAGTCCACAGGTGGTTGTGTCATTTGGAGTTTGTACTGCCGTGTACTCGTGTCGTGTATTGGTATGCATAACTATGCCTCTTTCCAAACATGGAGCCAAAGTTTGTACAATCCATTATCAACAGATTTTCTCCATGAACTCAGCCCCCTATTGCAGCCGATGGCACGAGAAGCATCATTATGTGACTCTTTGCTGTCAAGATCCTGTTTCACTGCCTCCATTCATTTCAGGCATCAGATCATACATAGCATCGAAAGGCATAAATCCCCACGTCAGTGGCAATTCCTGACCGGTTGCTGGAACGCTACTTGTTTCTGCATCTACTGTTGTGAGAAACACAAAGCTGTGTGTGTGTGTGTGTGTGTGTGCAGATGTCAAGGGTGTGCATGCACATCTATTTGTATGTGTGAGTACGTATGCATGTAGTTGCTAGGTGTGGCAAGGGTGTGTGCAGTGTGTATGTGTAATTCAGACAGTACATGGCAGAGGGGACGCGGGTGGCGCTGTGGTCTAAACTTCCAAGCCTCTTGAGTTTGCTGATCGGAAGGTCAGCCGTTCAAATCTGTGTGACAGTGGTGGTGAACTCCCGTTGCTCTGTCCCAGCTCCTGCCAACCTAGCAGTTCGAAAGCATATCAGCGTGAGTAGATAAATAAGTACCGCTGCAGCAGGAAGGTAAATGGCATTTTCGTGCGCTCTGGCTTCTGTCACGGTGTTCCGTTGCGCCAGGAGCATTTTAGTCATGCTGGCTACATGACCTGGAAAGCTGTCTGTGGACAAACACTGGCTTCCTCGGCCAGAAAGTGGAGATGTGTGCCACGCCCCTTAGTTGCCCTTGACTGGATTAACTGTTCAGGGGTCCTTTACCTACACAGCAGAGGTTGCAGGAGTTGGCAGAGGCCGATGAGCTGGTAGGAGGTCTTGCCTGTGAGTGCAGTCTGGGAAATCAGAGACGGGAATTGCGACAGCAACTTCTTCTGCCCAGGGACTAGAGAGCTGTGCCTGCAGATGAGGTCAGATTACAGGAAGCTAGAAGGAACTGTCACCACTCCTGGGGAATCACCCCCTGCCCTGCCACCCTCTGGACTATCAGCCATTCATTGTTGTCATTATCTATAGAATGTCTGTATTCTGTGAAGAAGCAACAGGCCACTGGAGGACGGGTTGAGAAGGGGGCAGCAGCTAAGTCTACTTCGCCACGGCAGGGTTGCTCCCTTTGCAGTCGTACAAACCCACACCCTGCCCACGTTTGGCTGCACCCTTGGCCAGGGTGAAGACTTCTTCATATTTTTATATATTTAAATTAAATAAATGAATAAATGAAAAACTGGAGAGAATTCGTTTTTTGGAAAGGGGTGACTTATGAGTGTTGAATGTGGCATCACTTTGAAGTTTTATTACAAACAAGTGGCGTATAAATTGGGTGAAATAAAAGAAAAATGATTATCATTATCATCACCATCATTATTATTATTATTTAGCCTATATATTGCTTAATTGCCAAGGTGGCTACTCAGCCGTTCACAAGTATAAAACCAATTACAAAACATACAAACAAGCATCCATAAAACACACAATACAAATATACTTTTTAATTTTTTAAATGTTAACGTATCTAGATGTGGTGTTAGGAACATAATGAGCTATGTTACATCATCAGCTCAAGCTATTTGTCCCTCTCTCCCAAAACTGGATCTAAGCGGACCAGCAGCAACTTGGTCTCAAGGGTTGTCTTTTTTGGAGGATTGTCTGTCTTATTCAGCCACTCAACTTCAAGGCACGGGCAAAGAGCTCTCTGACGCTCATTTCAAGACAAGAGCAAATGGCTCCCAAATCCATGTGAACAGGTAAGGAGAGTGGTTGTGTGTGTTCTTACAGACCTCTGCCATTAGATCTACATTATGCTGGAGCTTTGTTCACAGAGAAACACAAAGGCTCTGCAAAAAGGTGTGTGTTACATTGTGCAGGCATTGTGGATAAGGATTTGGGGTAGTCTGTGCTTGTCACTTGTTACAACACAGGAACTAGCCAACCAGTGCGCTGCCTGTTCCACACAACAATCAAATTGCACTGGTTCGCTACAAGAGCTAGTGCTTTGAGAGTTCTGGGGGTGGGGGGAGCCTTGCAGCAGATACAAAATGGGAATGGCAATAGAAGTATTTGCAGAAACTCCTCCCATCCCCCTGCCCCTTTGGTCCTGCTGCCAGGCCATTTTGTTTCCAGAGCTCTCAAAGCACAAGCTTCTATACCATGGTTAGGCAAACTAAGGCCCGAGGGCTGGATCCAGCCCAGTTGCCTTCTAAATCTGGCCCAGATTTGTCTGGCTACAAAGTGGTTGGCATACACCCTTTCAGAGTTGGTTACATTGGTTGAAACCCTAAACCCAAATAGCTGGAAATATATTTCACTTATATCAGTGGGTCTTAGCTCTAAGTAAACATGCTGAGATGGATTCTAGAGCATGGGTAGGCAAACTAAGGCCCGGGGCCCGGATCTGGCCCAAACACCTTCTAAATCCGGCCCGCAGCCGGTCCGGGAATCAGCGTGTTTTTACATGAGTAGAATGTGTCCTTTTATTTAAAATGCATCTCTGGGTTGTTTGTGGGGCATAGGAATTTGTTATCCCCCCCAAAAAAAATAGTCCGGCCCCCCACAAGGTCTGAGGGACAGTGGACCGGCTCCCTGCTGAAAAAGTTCACTGACCCCTGTTCTATACTCAAGTTGTGTGTTAATTGCACTATTAAGTGAGCCATAGTAGTCAATCTTTATTGTTATGATGACAGATCAGTCAGCATTAAGCAGAAAGCACCAGAGGTGGGACAAGAGCAAATCAGATGGAAGATGCCATCATCTGTGAAACGGAAGCCCTGTGCACAAGAAGGTGGTCACTATAGCTACCCTTCAGATACGTTGGCTCTATTCTATAGCAGTTTAACTGCCACAGTTTCCCCCAAAGACTTGTGGGAAATGTGGTTTGGCATTAGAAGAGGGGAGCTGAGAATTCTGTCTCAGAGATCCCTTGCCCATCTCACAGAACTACAGTTCCTGGGGTTCCCTGTGGAGCAGGAATGACTGCAAAGACAGTTTTAAGTTTTGTAGCGCAGCTGTGCCATAAAAATCTGCATCTTGTTTTAAAATAAAAACACAGCATAAACTTCAAGGGAGAATATAGAAGCCAACAAGCAAGCTTCCCAATTGCTGCTCTGACATATTTTAGTGTGGTGCAATTCTTTTGTGCTTGCAAGATGTTGTCAAATATTAAATATAATGCTTGTGTCAATTCAAAGATCCTCTGTGGTACATATGAGCTTCTCTGTAGCCAAACAGATTCTTGCTGGTCCAATCTTCTTTTCTCTCTTCCAGCATTTCATCAGAAGGAGCTGGCTGTTGTTGCTAGCGATTCCTTTTCTCTATGCTCCAGTGGATTCTTTTCACCATGAAACCAAGTGGAACCATCACCAGAAAAGAGTTTGCGTAACCTCTGGCTCTGTGTCACTGATGTGTCACTGTGTCCCTAGCTGGGCTAGACCAGCCCAGGAGATGAGAGGGGTGTGTGTGCAGTAATTTGTGGGACTTGAGTCCATGGCTAGCTATGGAGGTGCCTCTTCGCATGTTAATCTTTGGCTGTGTACTCACCACACTTTATTCTATAAACAATGGAGACTGAGTACTTGCTTGTTTCCATGTACTCCACACACAATCAAGATCTGTTGCATATTTTTTGCCCCGAAAGTGGTTTCATTCTGGAAAGAAAAGCTTGTTGCAGGTTGATTCTGCATTGCCCTGCAGTGTGTCCATTTGAAAACAGATGAAAACAAATGTTGACAGTCCCACTGATGTCGGGTATATCAGTGTCCTCCCAATAACGCTGTGGGTAGGCAGACACCAAGACTCAATCAGCACTTCCTCCTCCATTCATCTTCTAGGGCAGGTGCAGCGGGGGGGGGGGGGGGGGAAGTCTGCCTGTGCAATAATGGACATCTGGCTCTGCTCAGACTCCTGGCTTGTTTTTTCGACTCTGACTCCCTGGGACAACTCCTGGTTCTCCTCTGCTACCTCGTGTCCAAGCCTTTAACCAAGACACCATCCATTTTAGAAGTAACACATGCCAATCAATATTCAGTCTGCAGGCTGTACATGCAGACAGCACACAACTGATCTATCCAGAGCTTTGCAGAAAGGAAGGAGGAGTGTTAATGTGGGATGATTGTTAACGTGGGATGCACTAAAAGTAGTGACACCACCAAACATCAGAACATAACATTGGTCCCACTCCTAATGCTCATCTCTATTATGAAATGAGTGGCATTTCTGTCCCCAAAAAATTACTCTCCAAATTGGAATGTAAACTGGGTTTTTTTTTGCACATTGTTATAATTCAGCAGACATACCAAAAGCCTGTTGCTTTCCGTGTGCAAAAGCTACTTTATGTCAATCCCTTTTAATTCTAACTGAAGTTTTCATTGATTGCTGTGAACTATGCCACCAAACCCCTTGTCCAACAAAGCATCATTTCAGTTAGCATTTTCGGTTAGCATTTTCTTTATTTGGCTCCAACACCCAAAACCCTCCCTTGTTCCTAGGGGTGTTTGTATTGTGGGAAGGGGTGAGTTGTGTTTCCAAGTGGCTCTAAGCCACAGCTGGTGCTGGGAATGACAATCCTTAAGGCATAATATGGTCTGCAACACACAAGGCCTTTTGGTGCAGCGTTGTTGCAGGACGGCAGAGGCTCCACTGGGGCCCCGACAAGGGAGGCATGGCCTCGGTGCCCTTTCCTACAAATGGGGATGCAGGCTTGGGACTCGGGCTGTGCCAGGGGGTGGAGCGGAAAAGCTTCCTTTGGGTACGCTTCATGGCCATTTAAGCAGGCCTCGCCTGGGGCCCTACCTGCCTTCCCTTCATCGGGCTCCTCACCTGCCCACCCTTGGTTTAAGCTAATAGTCAAGGACTTTGCTGTGGTTACGGTGGTCACCGTTTTATGGGGCCAAGTAGGAATTTGTCCACTGGGCAGATTGGCTCCAACCTGGTGGTTTTGCCTACCTCGTAGCAATCATCAGAACTGGGTTGGGCATCGGGACAATCCGTTGTCTTGGATGGAGGGGAAATTGTAGTCTGTGCCTGCCCCTCCAAATGCTGGGGTATCTCTTTAAAGGGGTCCAGGGGGAGTGGTCATGTCCACATGCCCAGGAGGGGCCAGGGCTGAAGGAACTCCCACAGACGGCAGTCCCTGAGGGGGTCACCCTATTTGATGTAAGTCTCAGGAGCCCCCACTTGGAGTGACCTACACATCACTTCCGGTGTGCGAGCTTGAAGTATTTTGATTGTCCCATGCCCCAGCCAAACCCCTTTCATCTGTATTCAATGAAGCTGTGGCCTGTTTCGATCCAAACCAATCTTAGCGGTCTTCTATTCATATGGGTTGGGGACTGAGGAGCACAACGCCTGGACCTGCAAACACACCACAACATCTTGAGCCGGGGGAGAGAACTCTCAGAACTCTTACTGAGTACCGGTATGTGGAGTCATTCCTCAGCCAGTTCCAAATTTACTTCGTGGGAGTTTGTCGATTGCTGTGTGAAAGTGTGCTAGGGTTCCTTCTCAGATCTCCACTGTAGGACACGCTGTGGCCAAGTCCCTTCTGGCTTTTCTAGATTCCCTTGGTCACTTTTCCAGAGTTGTGGTGGTGGTAACATCCTCTTTTTTCTTCTTTCCCCAAACCACCCCCATTCCTCCTGCTTTTTCCTGCAAATCAGTGTGCCAGCATTAATCAAAACCTTAGTTTCCCAGGCCCATTAATGATGAGAAACATAAATTGTGCAACAAATTAACTACATGTGGAAGGTATTGAGGGACGTCGCTATGAATCTCCCCCTGGAATGTCCATCAGACTGGGACAATGTATCCCTGTTCAAAGCCGCACTAGCAGTGACAGATAGAGATGATCTTCCCCCAAATGGCCTCTCTCTCTTGCTCTCTCTTCTCATCATCAGCTCTTGCGCAGCGCGTCTTGTGAGCTGACGCATCACGTGAAATTTATCTTCTTGCTTCCCACCGCGAAAGCTTTATTTCCTGAGCCCAGATGTTTGGTTTTGTTGTTGTTTTAATTAGATTCTGTTCAGTTAGTAGTAGTATTGCCTCAAGCAAGTAAAAAAAGAAGAGGTGGGGGATTAGAGGAAGGGAAGGAAGAGGGTTGTAGTGAAAGGAGGAGGAAAGGCTAGAAAGGGGGAGGAAACAGCAGTCTCAGTGCAGAGAGCATTCAAGGTGGTGAAGGAGTTATGGATTGCACATCCAGGACCTTTTGCTGGCAGCAGAAGTAGCCCTCAGTAGCCTTCTAATAGTGCTGTTAACTGCATATGCACCACAGCAGTGCCCCCCAGATGTAGGCGGACTCCAACTCCCATCAGCCCCAGGCAGCATGGATGATGGGAGTTGCTCTCCAGGAACATCAGGAGGGCCATAGGTGACCCATCTGCAGAAGAGGTGCAGCCAGTGGCATGAGCAGGAGGAGCAGGGGACCCTGTGGATCTGAAGGCCATAGCTCAGTAGTAGAGCTTCTGGTTTTTGCATGTGGAAGGACCCAGATTTAATCCTGGCATCTTCAGGTGAGGCTGGGAGAGATCCCTGTCTGAAACCCTGGAGAGTCACTGCCTGTCACTGTAGACAACACTGAGCAGAATGGTCCTGATGTCTGTTTCTGCCTAAGGGCTACTCCACACTTAAAAACTTCCCTCTTGTGGCCTATCCCCACAACACCTACTCACTATGGGCCCTACTAAAGCAAACAGTCTAATTGGACAACGTCTAAAAGATATCGAGCATCAGAACAACCCGGCCACTATAAGGAAATTCTGCCCTTGGTATGTTCATTTCCCACCTCTCCATTTTGATTCTCTGGCCCCATATCTGCACAAACTTATTATCCCCAAATACAGACATGCTTTTACACTTGCAAGACTGGATGTTTTGCCATCTGCGGTAATTGAGGGTCGATTCCCAAAGATCCCGCCTGAGAAACATCTTTGCCCCTGTGGAGATGGTAGCACCGAAACAGCGGCACACGCCCTCCTGTCTTGTACTCTCTACAAAGACCTGAGAAACGAGATCATCACCCCACTCGTACTAACCATCCCAGGGCGCTCAACCACTGCCACAATGTCCTTTCTTCTATCAGATCAAAATGAGCAGATAACAGCAAAGGTTGTGAGGTTCATAGCAGGGGCAATCAGAATAAGGGCCACTAACTGACGGCTGATTCAGGACTTTAAATTGTGCTCTTATATCAAATTTCCTTTTCTGCGTATACTGTAATGTTTTACTGTTGCTATGGCCATTGGCTAATGCAAATAAAGTTTTATCTTATCTATCTATCTAGTCCACACTTCCATTTGCCCTGCCACTTTCTCCCAGGAAATCCTGCTCTTTACCTGCTGAATCAGAGCAAATGTCAACGGGGCTTTCCGTGGATTGGCATTTTCTCTGATTCAGCAGTAAAGAGCAGGTTTTCCCAGGGAAAGCGACAGGGCAAAGGAAAAACTGCTTGGACTTGTACTTTCTAGGCATGGGACAAGCAACGTGTGGATGAGCCCTAAGGCAGCTTCATCTCTGCACTTCCGCCTGCCTCTGGTTTCATTTTGTTCTCCTTGAATTAGTAGTTCAGAGGCAAAACTTCAGATGTATTTTTAAATAACAGCAAAGCCTAAATGCTCCTAAAACAATATTGGAGCGCACACTGGAGCATACATGCATCGTTTAATATACAGAACTATGGACATAAGAGATGCAGAGGAGAACCCAGATCACTCACATCTAGAAACAGGAATATATAATAAAGCCTTCAAAGGGTATGAGCTGTGCTTGCAAACTGCCAGTCATATCCTGGTTTAGAAAACGTCAAAGAAGAAGCGAAGACTTGTAGTGCTAGATCACACTGTTCAAAGGAAAATGCAAAGCATAAGCCCCCAAACTGGCATGGATTCCTATAGTTCATTATTAATTATCATTATGTTTTAATGCAAATTAAATATACTTAAAGCAATCTAAAACAATATTTTACTTAATAAAATCAATAAAGAGCAATGAAAACAACAATATTTGCAATTTTCCTACAGGTAATCCCATTTTTTTAATTTTTAATTTTGCAGATGTCATTGGCATGGTACATCTTACTTTACAATCTTACGCAGTGATCGATTCTATTTCTTTTTCAATAATGGTTGTTCACATAGACTAATATTTCAGGCTGCAATCCTAATCCCATTTACTTGGATTAAGCCTCGCTGAATTCAATAGGACTTCTGAGTAGCAATGTTTAGGATTGTGCTAATAATCATTCTTACATCTTACAGTCTCGCATAAACAAATATGTGTTGGAGATGGTTCCCACCCCCAGCTTCTTTCTTGTTTGTGTAACAAACAAAACCACAGCATAAGTCAAAGCAGTATACAGTGGTGCCTCAGGTTATGAACTTAATTCACTCCGGAGGTCCTTTCTTAACCTGAAACCATTCTTAACCTGAGGCGCGCTTTTGCTAATGGGGCCTCCCGCGGATGCCGCGCTGCTGGCGCACAATTTCCGTTCTCATCCTGGGGCAAAGTTCTCAACCCAAGATACTACTTCCAGGTTAGCAGAGTTTGTAACCCAAAGCATTTGTAATCCGAGGTACCACTGTATCAGTATTGATCCCTATAGTTGTAGCCTCCTCCTCCCACAGAGAAGTCTGCAAACGTGTCTCCAGTGGTTATAGAAGATAAAACTGAAGACCTTACTGATCACCTCCCTAATTTCAACATCCTGAATTGCTGTTGGGGTGGACTCACTGTTGGCACTCGCTTGAAATGCAGCCAGTTCTGGATAAGGTCAGTACAACCAATGATTCAGCAACATCCACTTTGTGTGGGTGTCTCTATGGGAAGCAGAAAGGGTACTTATGGAGGGAGAAAGCAATAACCCAAGTTGGGATGGAGCCAGGGGGGTGTTGGAATTAAAGCCACAACTCTTGCAAGGAATGATCTTTAGTAGCTGGGATATGTTTGTGCAGTAACTACACCATAAAGCACCTTTCATCCTGAACAAGAGACCCCTGGGGCACTTTAGTGTGAATCAAGCAGTGCAAGAACATAAGAGCTGCCAGACAGCATAAGGGCAATGATCCATCTAGCCTGGCATTCAGCTTCTCCAATGGTAATGGAGGCTGGAGAGGAAAGGTCTGAGATGCAATAGGTGGTCTGTCCACTGTGGTTTATACCTGGTATCCAGATGAACTTGAAAATGTAACAAAAGCACATGGGAAGATCTTCACTATTCAAATGCCCTCCAGTGTGGGGGACTTCCTGAAAGCTAGAGCAGTGCTGTGCACCAGGAGTTTCATTTGCAACAGATTGACCCAGACCAGGATGTGTCCCATCTGTGCCAGGGACTCAATGGATGTTTTCTCTGACCATTTACCTAATGGCATTTGATTAATATTTGGAAAGTGCATCATCAGATGCTTGTTGTTGTTGTTTAAACCTTAATGTTATTCCTTCACGTTAAATAAAGACCACCTTTTAGCAGCGGCCAAAAGAGCTCAGTCAAACAAAGGGTTCTTTCAAAATTCTGATGGGAAAGTGAGAGAGCTTTTTACTCAAATACAAAACTCATCACCACCAGATTCACCTTCCTTACGAATGGACCAGGGGTGAGGTGGGGGAGGCAGCTCCAGCAAAGTGGCCTTCAAAATGGATTAGGCCAATTCATGAAGAGACCATCAGTGGATAGTTGCTATGAGATTCCTCCTCCTCCTGTTGACATTTGAAACCCAGACCATGGAGACAAGCAATGTGGAAGGTTTTGTTGCCTCCACATGCTTTCCTGATGGACTTCTCAGAGGTAATGGTTACATGGCTAGGATTCATGTTTTGAAACACCTCTCAGATTTTTTTCAAAAACAACCACAAAATCTTACACAGGTGGAAGCACGCAGGGATGAAATAACGTCACAATTACAAATGAGAAAGAACGGCAAAGCAGGATAGGCTCAGAAATTCATGAAAAATGAACAACGCAAGATGGAATCCTGAATTACACCCCCAGTTGTCACATTTCACATTGGAAGTTACATTGTAAACTTCAACTTTTTGTCCCACATTGAGCAGTTCCGGGGGAAAGCAGATCATAGCACCTAGTAGAAACTTCTTGAATTTCTCCTTCTCCAAACTTCTTTCCAGGTCTCTCGCCCCTGCATACACCTAGAAACACATACACACACAACCTACCATAGCTGCCTGTTTGATAAGGGAGTGTGGGGAGATTGCTTGCAAGCAAAACTGCATCCCACTGCATCCCACAAATTTCTATGGCAGGGATTGGGAACCTCCTCCTTGACCACTGGCTGTATTGACTGAAGCTGGTGAGAGTTGGAGTCCAGGAACATCCAGAGGGCACCACCCTGATCTATGGATTGGGGAAACTAGCATGCTAAATGCCACTATAGCCACCTGCTGTGAGAGAATGGCGGAATCTACATCATACGTTTAATGCACAATTATGCCACTTCTCCCAAAGAATTCTGGAACTGTAGCTTGCCCCTTGCAGAGCTACAATTCCCAGCATTCTTAACAAACTCCAGTTCCCAGGATTCTTTGGGTTAAGCTATTACTGTTAAAGTATAAGAGTGTTTTAAATATGTGGTGTGGATGTGACCTAAGTCTCCTTTGGAAGCTGCAAAGATGCCTGCATTGCAGGGTGTTGGACTAGATGACCCTCGTGATCCCCTCCTTCCAGCTCTACAGTTCTCTGAGTTTCTGATTCAGCACTTGTGGCTGCTCATTGACTCTGTCTTCCATAAACACGGTTTTAACAATGAGTCCATAAGTGACTGTGGAGGCCAATTCTGGACCCACACGTCCTTCCACAGTGGGGACATTAGTTCCCGGATGGGAGTTGATCCTGGTGTGGATTTGCCAAGCATGCCTTCCTCTTAGCACGTTCCTCCCTTGCATTCTGAGTTCGAGTGTCTTCAAAGCCCATGACACTTTTGGTAAAGGCTGTTCTCCAACTGGAGCACTCACAGGCCAGTGTTTCCCAGTTGTCGGTGTTTATACTACATTTTTAAAGATTTGCCTCGAGACAGTCTTTAAACCTCTTTTGTTGACCACCAGCATTACGCTTTCCATTTTCAAGTTCGGAATAGAGGAGTTGATTTGGAAGACGATCATCAGGCATCCGCACATGACCCGTCCAACGAAGTGTGAGCATGACCAGCTGTTGTAGCAGAGGTGCTCAAGGAACTGCCTTCACATTTTCGAGTCACAGCAAGACTCTTGCATTTTTTATGATAGCCATTTCCCCCTTTCTGTTGCAATTTCTTTAGAGCTCCATTTTATCATTCTTTTACCTGCCAGTTCATTGTCCATTGTTAAATAGACTTGTAACAGACCTGTTTTCATAATAATGCAGTGTTATAATGATGGTGGAGGAGGAATGTGGGCTTAATACAGTGGTACCTTGGGTTAAGTACTTAATTCGTTCCGGAGGTCTGTTCTTAACCTGAAAGTGTTCTTAACCTGAAGCACCACTTTAGCTAATGGGGCCTCCCGCTGCTGCTGCGCCGCTGCCATGTGATTTCTGTTCTCATCCTGAAGCAAAGTTCTTAACCCGAGGTACTATTTCTGGGTTAGCGGAGTCTGTAACCTGAGCTACCACTGTAATATGGAAAGACCCGAAGGCTGTAATACTAAGCATGCCTACTAGAAAGTGAACTAATATGGGCTGCTGCTACTCAGAGTAAACATGTGGAAGGATGGGTGTGCTTTGCTGTCATAGTCAAGGGGGGCGGGAATCTTTTCCTGTAATAGGCAGCTGGTGATCTGCTTTGATTTTTGTGCAATTTTTAATTGTATTGTAATTGTTATAAATCACGTTGCTTTTTTAAAAATCAACTTGCAGTAATCAAATAGATAAATAAAATGGGAGAATGGAGTGCAAGTTCACTCCAATGTTTGAGGGATTTTATGCTTGGTTAGTTTTTGTTTGTTTGCAAATCTAAGGGCAAAGAGCATGTCCTCAGTGATGTAAAATATTTCTAGGGTTGCTAACTGCCCAGCACAACCCCTCACCAAACAATATTCTAGTCTGCTGCTGTGCAGTTTGATCTGCGCCCCCCCCCCCCGCCAAATATCATCAGGTGAAACTTTTCACAGCATGGAGATAAAACACGATCCGTCGCCATTGTCATTTATCAAATTATCTCATTTATTTATTACCTCAGATACATATGTAACACCATTTGAATCAACTAATAAATGATGCCCAAACCCTGAGTTGCTCTTAAAAGCACAGCTACAGTGACAGCTTGCAAATTTGGCAACCCTTCGGACTTCAGTGTGTTCCCATTTTTAATGCCTGATTTGTAAGTGAGCCACTATAGGGCATCACTGATAGCAAGCAATGCCATATGTGACATTAATTGCCTCTCTGTTGGGGCTGTTGTGTTACCGCACCAGGCCTGAGCACACAATAATTGCCTAATAACAATAATTAATAGATAATGCAGCCCTATTACAAGACAGCATGAAATCTCATGCTCCTGTACACTGCTCATCTATTGGCCCTCGCCCTGCAGAAACACACACATGAATAATGACTTGGTGTATGTCATGAGAGGGGGAGAAATAAATGCATTAACTGAGTCTATGGTTTTGGTTGATTAAAGTCATCTGACTTTGGCATGCCCACCAATTAATCAATTAAGTACTAAAACTCAGCAAAACCTCAACGCAACATGACACAATTTTCATAATTTTCATTGCAGACAGGTAGATTTCCTTTATTCAGTCAGTTTTAATCTGCAAGCAGTGCTTTGCTCAATGAATGTTTGCAGGCCTAATGATAAGTCTACACTATCCATCATTTTAATGGTACTTCTGTACTGAGATGCAGCAGCAAATGCGGGGACAGGAACTTAAAATGGGACAGCTTCCCACTTCCCCACCCCAAGAATTTTCCAAAAAGAAAATAAAAGTGGGAAGCTCAAGATTGCCTGGCAGTCATTTTGTTGTAGGGGTTTTTTTTTGGGGGGGGGGATTCCATCTGGATGATGCCTTGAGTCACTTTCAATTCTTGGGGTCCTGTATCCCATGGAGATTAGAATCTGACAAGAGGATTTTGTTGAACTAGTCAAATAGGTTTCTTTGCAAGCCAATGGCCTTATACTCAGATAATTGTTCTTCTAGCCCTGCACTGTCTACTCTGAGTTGCAATGACTCCCCAAGGTCAAGGACTGGCTGAGCCGGGATGACAGGAACCCTCTCTTGGGTCCTCATCATCCTGATTCAGCCAGTCCATGACAGAGGAATGCCTTTCAACCCCCTTACCCTTTTTACTGGAAATGCATTCACCCCACCAAAAATTGAAGGGGTCTCAGGAGGGATTCAGGAGGGCCACACAGGCTCCCCATCCCAGATTGAGGGGTTTCCAGACTTTTCCAGTACCTCTAGAACGCCTTCCACACTGTGCTGTCACCGACTGAAGAACCCTGCCTGTCTATCACAGATCTCCAGTCCTACAGGCTGCTGAGGATCCTGGAAACAGGTCATTCACTAGAAAGACCATCTGTTTGTGGGAGAAGCTGGCCCAGTTAATCAAATCTCTCTCTTTGCTGTGTTAAGTGAGAAGTACACTTCAGAAGACTTCCAACATTCCAATGTTTTGTAGGGGAAATCTCTCATTTCAGGGAACTGTGTTTGCCTTTTACTGGTTTTCTCACTGAGTAATCCCAATAACCTTTCCTGTATTTTTGTTGGAAGCTGCCCAGAGTGGCTGGGGCAAGCCAGTCAGGTGGACAGGGTAATAAATTTGAACACAAACACTCCAGGGTGACCCAGAACACAATTTGTGTGGTTAGGTAATTTTAGCCTCTGGGCTTAATTGATGATGGTAGCACTGTATGCTGTAAATGTGGTGAGCTGAGTGGGGGCCCTAGACTTCTGGCCTAAAGTCCGGCTCAGATGGCACCACCAAGAGCATTGAGTCAATCAGGCAAACAATATATCAATCGTGTACTCCTGACTGCAAAAGACTTGCAGGGAACAAGCTACCAGAACAGTTTACATTGAGCCTTGCTCCTTCTTGCACTATGAAAAACCTCCAAACAATGCAAGAAAACTTTTTATTATTGGCTGAACGTGTCCACCCCTTATAGGGGAAGGAACCATTCACAATGGCTCACAGGATCACGAGCAGCAGCAGCAGTAGCGGCAGCACTGGCTCCATCTATCACAAATCACTGCAAGATAAGAAAGAAAGAAAACCTGTAGGTGGGGTGGGGGGTGGGGGATGGCACCACTGACTTCTTTCCAGCATTGCTGCTGGGGCTGAAGAAGGCTTGGATCAGCAGAGCAAAAAATTAAAAATGAAAGATGTGCAAACTGCTAGATCAGCAACTAGCATGCACACTTCACTGAGGAGGCTGGTGGGGGGAGAGGAGATTTGAAGTGAGAAGCCTAGAATGTTACAGAAATATTGCACTGGTAGGCTGCTTTGGCAAAAGTGAATTTTGCCAAATTTATGTCAGTGTCTAACCTACTGCTGAGCCAGTGGCCTAAAATTGTAGGTATCAGTAGGAAAGTATAAAATACAAGAAGCAGTCAGGGGACCAGTTCATGTTTTGGGGTTGGGGAAGAGATTCATCATAAAGGTTCATATTGGGACTGGTGGTGCCACTTCACATGTTCATAAATGATCTGAAGTGAGCGACAGGATGGCTCTGTTTGCCAGAGGTTATTCAGTTATGAAGGATGGTGAAAGCCAATGCAGATTGTGAAGTGCCCCAAAAGCAGCTTTTGCAGCTGGAGAAGGGACAGCAAAATGGTAAATGAGCTCCAGTGTCTGAAAGCATTGCATGTTAAAATGAGACACAATTCTAGCTATGTATGTATACACAGAGATGGGACCTGAACTAGCAGCACCTAACAAAGGAAGTGATCTTAGGGTTGTGGGAGTAACCCAGTTAAAACTTAGAAGAAAGAAAGAAAGAAAGAAAGAAAGAAAGAAAGAAAGAAAGAGGAAGGAAGGCAAATTTCATGCTAGGGATTGCTAAGGCTTGAAATTATTATTAGGGTTTGAAAATAAAACTGTCAGTTTCGTTGTACCTTTGCACAAATCTATGCTGCCGCAATGTTGGAATACTACTTACAGTTCTAGCTGCTCCATGTCAAGAATGCCATTTCAGAGGAAGAGAAAGGGGTGACCAAAAATGACCAGAGTGTTAAAGTACCTTCACTACATACAAAAGTTAAAATGGATTTATTTTTGGGGGGTGGGGTGGGGCTTTCTATACAAGTACAGCTGCATCATACCTTATCTTTTCTATGGTGGAGCATTTGGTTTTTGTGTCAGAGGCTGGGGGAAACCGAGCAAAATTCTGCTTTTCTCATTGCCCAGAAGTATGTGAAAGTGCATGCCTGTATGCATTGTTGTTTATGCACAAAAGAGATAATGTGGTGTACACAGTGACATCTGGATGGTGTTTGAAATAGCTAGTCTCAAGGGAAGAGCTTTGGAGCATGAACCTGTCCACCACAGGGGTGGGACCTACTGGTCAACTTAAAGCAGGGCTGGGGACCCTCAAACCTAGGGGTCACATGTGGCCATACCATTCCCAAGGCCACACGCATCTCCAGCTCTGCTTTACACCCTCCATGAGTGTTTCTACCTGTCTGGAATGTGTCCATCAACTCTGATGAAGTTTCTTGCTTTTCCTGGACGGAGAATAGAAAGGGGTGTGTGAGAGTGAAGAAACTAGGTAGAATTCATATTAGTTGCTCTGCCCACCTTTGCCTCTAGCCCCACCCATCCATGGAATTTGGCCCCTAGAAGGTTGTCGCAAAGGGAGCTGTGGCCCTTGAACTTAAGAAGCTTAAAATATCAGTGGTTTGCTCACTGGAATGTACTCTGATGACCACTTACTGTGGGATTTCCTTCTGAGTAAACCACTCTCATGGGATTGGGCTGCTGGTTTTACTGTGTTTAATGGCCAAGAAAGCTAGAATATAGCCAGTAGCTAAAGCTGGTGACTTTTCTCCCATAAATTTGGGGGTGGGGTAAATACTGTTATGAGTTCATGGAGGGGGGCAGACTCCCCAGAATTCTTGGATTAGGTAAACGTTAGAATTAATCAAGGTTTGATAAAACAGTGCCAAATGCTGAAACCCCCCAGTTTAGTTTATGCTAACAACCAGGCCAACTTGGCAAAGCTGCTAAGGTGGACCATTGGCAGCAGACAGGTGATGACCCATCAACGTAAGGGTGCTGTCAGGGGCTCCCAGCTGGTTGCCCAGGAAAGTATAAAGACAAAGGAAAGTTTCTTACAGCCCTTTTTTATTTCAAACTTTACAGAGAAAGGCTATAGAACCCAGCCTCTTGGATAATGGTGTAGTCCAGAGTGAATCTCCACCCTCTCATCTCTCCCACTTCCACATTCATCATCACTATCATCTCCCCTACGGGTGCTGCTACGTGCCCTCTGTCTTTGAGCTCTTTGCTCTCCTACTTTTATGGCTCACTGGATTCTGGGAGATGAAGGGTCTGGAATGCTTTCTGGTGACAGTGTCATCCGGCTGCTGCTCCGGCTCTGCCTTCCCCTCCTTTCTCCCATTATTTCCCAACTTTCCCCCTCATCTCTGAGCTGTGACCTCCCGCAAACCACTGTTGTAAATCTATACGGTCTTCCTCTTCCTCCTCCCTGAGAGGGTCAGGATAGGGAGGTGGTCTCCATCACTCCTCCTCATCTGGCCAGGCCCTGACCACCAAGGAAACCACCAGAGGGCCATACAAGGAGGGGAGGGGCTCCTCCTTCAGCCAGGGGCGGACTTTGGCAATATGGTGCCCTTAGCAAGGACAAAGTGGCTCTCTCCCCCCACCCCCACCCCAATACTTATTTTCACAATAATTCCTTTTGGTACATTTGCTTTTTTATAGATCTTCTCAGTAGGTACCTGTATAAAAACAGGTTGTTGTGGTTGTTTTGCACCCCCTGGGCTCAGTGCCCTGTGCAGGAGAGCTGCTTGTACTGCCTTAAATTCAGTGTTTAAGATTGCAGTGAGAGATGGTGTAGGCTGAAGGAAAGCAGCGGCACTTTGTCCATGGGTGATTGTGGCTCATTTCTCTGTGGTAGCTTATCTTAAAGTTTTTAAGTGTCTAAACGCTTATCGCATTTATAAATTTACTGTTGTATATTGTTTTAAATGTTTGTTTTCCTTCTGGGATTGTACCCCCAAGTGTGTTTTATAAGCTGGTCTCCGACCGTAATAAATTATCTATCTATTTAGTGGCACTTTGCAAGAGGTTTGAAAAGTGGGGAAGAAGGGGGACCAGCAGAATCCTTGGTGGGCTGGTTGCCACAGGCTGTAACAAAGGGATAGGCTGCATGGCTGCATCCTCTGTTTGCAGACCTAAGCCTGTTGCTCCTAAGAGAGGAGCAAAGAATCATCTTGAGATGTGATTGCTGGAAATCCCTCCACTGTAGACGCAGGTTGTACATATGTGTAACTAAACCATACATCATGAAGACACCATAGTCTTTGCTGTGCCTCATTTCCGAAGGAAACACAAACCCTGGATGAGCACCAAGACTGCTGGAAACCTGCACCATTCAGAGATTGGAGTGTCATGTAAAGATACTTTGCCCTTGTGCCAGGATGCATCTGTAGTGCAGTACAATGGCTCAAGATATAAAGATCTTAAAACACAAAGAAGTAACACCTGAATGCTTGCAACTCCATTGTTTTGGGTGTGGAGCGAGATGCTTTAATGTGGTCTGTTTGTTGGGAATCTTCTTACACTGACAGGAGACAACCACAGAGTAGCTGAAATTCAGGGAACGCCTGCATGAGGTTTTGTTGGGGCTCAGATGGGCTGATTCAAGAAAGCTGATAGAGCATCGTGGTTAAGAGCAGGTGCTGTGAAAGGCAACTCTGCCATGAACTCACTGATTATCCTTTGGCAAGGCGCTTGTTCTCATCATAAACTACTTGCTGCCCTGTATTCTGGGCGTAATAAATACTGTGGCCACTTAAACAGTGCCAAAGGAAAGAGGACAGAGTTTTCCCACAAAACTGGCATATAGAAATGCAATATATCTATCCATAATGGAGAAAGCTTTGACCAGGTGACCTATGTGTGCTTGCTCAGGTGCATCTTTTGAATTTGGCCAAATAACAGGAACCCTTCCAGGGGAGCATGAAAAGTAAGCCCCCTGTAATATGCAGAAACAGTAGGGTTGCACATCTTTTTATCCGGCAAAGACTGTGCCTATAACAGTCACGTGACAGACAGAAATTGAACAGGTGCAGCCTCCCCCGGCATGCCGATGCAGGAGTGGCAGAACCTGTATCGACTGAATTTCTAATTCTTAAAGCGACGGAAGCTTGGACAGGGACAATATATCTGTGGACGAGCAGCTGTATAATCCTACATGTGGCAAGGCAGACTGTGTACGTATGAAATTCAGTTGCGGTGCTAACAGGCAATCTATAGTTTTGCAATTCTTGTTTACAGAATTGCAAATTTCCCTGACATGTTACTGATGCCTATACTTTCCCTTTTTTGCGAGAGGAGAGCGGGAGCTTCTGTCCGGATTCAAATGCAAGACAAGTACGAGCTGCTACGCGCAGCCTGCAGGGCGATCCGCCAGTTCAGGAACGACGCTCGGCTGACTTCAAACAAATGCGAGAGAGGAACTACATTTCCCATGATACCTTTTGAACCCGGTAGTAACTGGCAGTGGCGGAGGGAGAACCACGTGTTTCCCTTCCTCCAGCCCCCCGTCCTCCTTTCAGATCTTGGAGACTCACTTAGCGTGAGCAACAACTAGCAAAACAGTTTGGGGGTTTTGCACTTTCTGCACCTTAGGCTGCTATGCTGCCTTTTCCCTTTAGACACTTTGCTAAGGTAAGGCGTGGGGTGCGAATGGCAGGAGGTGGGGAGGAGGTGGGATCTGCTGGGATCTCCTAAGTTGAGTGTAGGGAAGAGATGCAAAAGGAGAGGGGGGGGAGGGGTTTCCTTAGTCCCACGCGCAACTTCACCGAAGTGCTCTGGAGTTCAGTGGCTGCGGACGTTTGGAGCACCTGGGCGAGTGCGCGTGGCTTGACTTGTAAAGTGGAACTGACCTGAGCGACACCTCCATCCTGCCCTCTCTCTCCAGGAGGCCTTTCCCTAGACAGTTCAGTTCTGGAGTGTCTGGGGAAGTAGTTGTTTTGCTCCTCGAGTGAGTGAAGATCTGTCCTCACTGATGGCATTCTCTCTCCCCCCCCCGCGCCCCAAATGGGACTGTTAAGTCGTGCAAGTTTGGAGAGGCAAGCTTCTTGGGTAAGGAGTTTATATACCCGCCTGAGGGTTCAAAGGCAGGGATCTGATAGCAGCACCGATCTGTGCGCCATTCTGCAGCTCAATTATTATTTAATTCTGGCTTAATGGCTCTTGGATGCGGCACCGAGCGAGGCGAAGAGTTATCTTGACGTTCCCAAGACTGCTGGGAGAGGTTTCAGCTGATAATAGAGTCTCGGTCACGCTTTGCTGACTTTTATAGGCTAATTTTTGTAGCATCTCTTTCCCTTTCTCACTGTCCTATCTGACATTGCAGCTTCGAGGGAAAGAAAGGGAAATTGGCAGAAAGAGGCCCAGGTTCGGAGGGGGGGAAAGTGGGGTGGGAGGAACAGGTACAAATGCAACTTTGCTGCTTTATCACCTTACCAAAGTCTCTTTGGCAGAGGCTTCTCTCTGGCACCAGCTGCTATTTGATCTCTTGAACCCAGTCAATAAAATGACATACCCCCTGAAAACGGCTTCCTGATTCGCAGGCTAAAGATATCTGCATTGGGTAACATGATTACAACTCAAAATTAAAAGGAAAGAGTTTCCACAGCCAGTGAACTGTAAATATTTTGTAACCCTTCTATCCAGCAGTCAGAAACAAGTTTGTGCCTGCGCTTTACAAGAAAAAACAAATAACCTCTGCAATTTGTAGAATCACTTTTGCTTAGAAAACGATGATGGTTTTAAAATGATGCAGGGAGTGTTTCATTCATAGGCCAAGATGCATTATTGAGTTTTCCCTCCTTGCTGATGCAACTTAGATGAGCCGGTTACATCATCTGCAGAGGTGATTATGAGTTGTAGATGCTTTTTCAAAGTACAGCCTTTTTTATTTAAAAAGAAAAACTGCCTCCTTTTAAATGCTGTTGGCTGGCATTTGTGTTGCCTCTCTTTGAAACATGTGGGAAAGAAGTAGGAAAGAAAAAGCAAACTGTGCGTCTGCACATGCAACCCCCCCCCCCCCCAAGCTGGACTTGCCAACTCAGCATTCAGCAGCAGCAGAAGTTGTTGTGTCTGCTGTTCTGCACAAATGAAGCTCACTTGACCATCTGCAACGTAACACCATAACAAAGCCCGCTCTGTTTCAGCAGCCCTTGAAGCAGCTCCTCCTGCCACCTCACCACTCCAGCTTTTTCTTTCGAGAATTCTCACTGTGTCGCTTTTCCAGTGACGGAAGTGGCAAGAAATTACTCCTTTCCCCAAACTCTCCATGTTAATGCAAGCAAATGCTATTCTGTAGGTCCATTGGGGCAACGCGGAAAGAAGCTGATAAACTTCAACTATTTGCAGATTTCTAGACTTCTTTTTTATATATGTTAGTTGGTTGGATGATTTATCTCCCTGCCACCCCCCAAACTTCATAATCTCCCACTGGGCTCAACAGCTGCCTTAGATTACAGAAAGCTGTAATATAAATTCCTCAGCACCCATCTGGTTTGCATGATAATAACCTAGTTCTGAAATGGACATAGCTGCTAGTAGGGAAGGGGGGCGGTGAGGAAGCCCCAATTGGCAGCTCCAAGATCTAGCATGGCATAGTGGATGGAGTCTTGCAGCTGGGCTGGGATGTGAAATCCCTGCTCAGTCATGAAGCTTGCTCAGTGATTTTCGGCTGGTATCCATAGCCCTATTCAGGCATTATTCTCTGTGTCAGCCTTCCTGAACCTGGTGCCCTCCAGATGTTTTGGAACTACAGCTCCCATTAACCAGAGCCAGTGTGGAAGGCATGTAGCAGGGGCAGAGGGAATGTGTAGCTCTCCAGATACGGTTGGACTACAAGCCCCATCATTCCTGAAAACTGCCCATCCTGGCTGGAACTGACGGGAGTTGGAGTCCTAGTAACACCTGGAGGGCCACAGGTTCAGGAAGGCTAACATGGAGGATACTGGCTGGATATTGAATATTGTTGCAGTGAGCTTTTTGCAGTCAAGAGTCAGTCAGGTGCTCCAAGACTCGTGGTTCTTTTTGTGAACGTCTATTGGGGGTTTTTTTTAATGTTAGGGAAGCCAGTGAATGCCTGTAAACTCTCTGTGTACTGCTTATGGTGGGACTTAATCCCAAATCCAAGATGGCTGTCTACTTCTAGAATGAGGAGGCACAGACGTACTTTCCACATGTGGGATGATACACAGTGAGAGAAAGAGAGGTTGGTTGGAACACACACACACACACACACACACACACACACGATGGCAGGTGGGGAGAGAAATCTACACAATTTTGCAACATGTCACCTATTGGCTATAGGCCTGATTTAATTGCAACCTTTCAAAAAAAAAAAAGGCTCCTACTACTGGTGTCAAGCAGGTCTCATGGGTCTCCCAGAAATCCAACAGGTTTGGATCTTTGCTCCGGTAGAGCAGGTGCCTGGATTGCAACATGCGCAGCCAAACTTCCAAGATGGATTGTGCCCTTTGTTCATTCTAATGTGTGGATAGAACGCTGCTTGAATCCTCAAAATACTTTAGGATGGCCAGGCTAATATAACCCTTCCTTCCATCCTTTCTTTCTTTCTTCCTTTCTTTCTCCCTTCCCTTTTGCCAGCCCTTGCGGAGATGCTGCCAGGCTGCGGGGAGTTTGCGGGCCCAACACAGCAAAGCAGCTGCTGCATCGGCCAAAGAGACGCCAGGCTGGACGGGGCAGGAGAGCTTGGCCGAGAGTGACCCTGAGATGTGGGCGCTGGTGCAGCAGGAGAAGGATCGCCAGTGCCGGGGTCTGGAGCTCATTGCCTCAGAGGTGGGTGCCTCCTTCCTTAGCCCCGGAGGGCAGCACAAAAGGGTGTTATCCTTTGGCTGGCGAGTGCTGTCTCCTTCCTGGTAAGGGATCTCTCTTGGTCATACAGGCCTTGGGTCTGATCCAGCAGCTCTCTTACACACTTGAGAGTGCCGTAAGAGTGTATTCAGCCCCAGCCCCCTAAGCCACGTTTGGCCCTTGTGTCTTCAGGCTGAATGCTTGACTACAGCTTTGGCCTTTTCCAAGGGATGCGATTGAGCGTTCTTTCTTAGTAAATTACAGGAGGAGAGGCTTCCTTTAACCTCATTTGAAGTATGCAATTTGATGAATAAATAGTTCATGAGGACTAGCTGCTGTGTTTTTAAACTGGGTTTTGGTTTTAATTCTCCTCTTATAATTTAGTTGCTGTTTAATGAATGATGTTTTATATCCTTCTTTTTATTGTGTTTAAGTTTTGGTGTTGGTGCTTTTGAGCTCATTAGTTTTAAAGTGCCATAATAATTTGAGAAATAAATAATAAAACATTTGTAATGCACAGTTTAAATGCAAAATGTTTAAAGTCAGGACTGTTAAAAATATTTCAGATTCTTAGGTTTCAAGAATGAGGTCTTTTTAACAAGGCTGGAAAAGCTTTCAACCTAAGTGTCCAAAGGAAAAGAAAAAAGCTTTTGGATTTCCCACCCCCACCCCCTCTGCTTTTATAATCTTTACCTGGATGTATGGGTTATTATGAATACAAAGGAAAGGTAGTTAATCTGGGTTCATGAATGCAAAATGCATAGGGGTTGGATCCAGATTAGGTCATGCTTAAAGCTAGACCCACTGACATCAATGGGACATGACTCCCATTCATTTCATTGGTTCCGCTCTAAGCATGACTAAATCTGGATCCAACTCACAGGTATGGTCTTGTATATATGACATGCATAGCTGGCCCAAGGCATTTTGCTGCCAGAAGCAAAGGACAAGAGGTTTCCCTCCCCTACTCTACATACAAAAGCTGATTGACTGGCAGCTCAATCTTACTTCAGTGCTGGCAATGGGACAGCCTTCTCCACCACAACTTTAGGCATCAGGCTAATTCCAGGAGCACAGGGCTGGCAGTGTAGTGCACACACAGCTCTGTCCTCAAACGGAGTACCAGGAGGGATCAGAAGGAATGGCCAGAGAGGCTGTTGCTGCCCCCTGCCCAGCGCCTCACTCTGGCTAATGATAGGGCCGGCCCTACTAGCTTTAGAAATGACTGGAGTAATAAAATAGCGTAAGCTAATGAAAGGAAGAGGGATTCTAATCTGACATAGAACTAGTCTGAGTTTTTCATTTTTGAATCCAGATCCTGATATATGGACAGAAGGAGATGTATGACATTTCTCTGCATGTCTTCCTACCCAGTGCTCTGATCACCACACCCCCAGCTGCTACATCACCCCAAAGTTGCACCTCACTGTGGTCCCAGCCTGGATCTCTCTCATCTATTTGGCCCTCCCCTTTGGATGCAATTCTTATTTCTCTTTTCAAAATGACAAGCCTGGATAGACTATTGCAGAGCAAGACTCATTATCTTGTTTGGGTCTTAGTTATATCTTATTCCAAGGTGAAAAAGTTACTCCATTTTTACTCACCTGGAAAGAGAAGCACACAGTCTGAGGAACATGGCATAAGAGGGATGAAATGTTTCTAGCTCTCTATCTATTGCTTGAGTGTGATTCCCTTCTCTCTCTTTTCTCTCTTTACCCCTTCATCTTTTCTTTTCAAAATACTGCTTATTAATTTTGCACAAATTTTAGAAAACAATAAAATACAGTAGAAGAGAAATGGCAAATCACATTTTGATAAACAGTAGATATAAGTAATATTGATGACTAGTGTATCTTATACTTCACAGTAGGAATACAGACATAGGAAATGAGCTAAAAAGAAAGAAAAAAGGGGGGTGAAAAAATATCAATACAACTCTACAAAAATCATACTATTTTAACACATTCCATATATCAAGGAGTATGGGGAGCTCTTACCTTTTGAAACTCTTTTTCCCAAATTCCAGAATTTCTGCAGCCGAGCTGCACTCGAGGCTCTTGGATCCTGCCTCAACAACAAGTATTCAGAGGGCTACCCTGGCAAGAGGTAATGCCATTGTTTAATAGCGAGACAGTCTGGGTAAAATAAATCAGTAATGGGTTGGGATAGAGGGTCCTGAAAGTGGGTGAGCAGAGACTGACCAGGTTTGATGGCCTGCAGACTCTTGCAGTGGATAAAAATGATGCAAAGATGTTAAAAACTTCTCAAGTAGGTATCACTGGGGCTTGAGTTGCGGAGATGTTAGGCCTGGTGCCGTCAGTTTTTTGGGGGCTGCAGATAAAACATGAGGGCAAGAATGCAGGAAAAGCACCCTGAGAGTCACGGTGGCACCGGGGTTAGTGCTGGGCTAAGACCTGAGAGACCAGGGTTCACATCCCCACTCAGTCATGAAGCTCACTGAATGACCTTGAGCCAGTCACAGTCTCTCAGTGCAACTTACCTCACCAGGCTCTTGTGAGGATGGCAGTGGAGAGTGGGGGAGAACCACAAACATCGCAGAAAAGAAGTGCCATTAAGGAAGAACAGCAAGGGGCAAAATAGTGGTTCCCATTAGATGGGGGAGTGGGGGCCCTCCAGATCTTGTTGGGATTCACAGCCCCAACCAGCATCGCTGTGGGCCTTTAAATGTCAAAGTCGTGTCACAGGATGAACCTGGGGAAGAGTAGCTCACACTGTAATGTCTAAGGGCACCAAGGAAGAGGGATGGAAGGGGGTGAAAGGGGGAATAAGCCAAAGGAAGACTTAGCATTAGTGGGAAGAAGCTATGGCTGGGCAGGGGAGAAGGTGCACAAACTGCGTATGAAGAAGAAAAGTCCTCTTTTTTCTTCTTCCTGCCCTGGATAGCTTGGGGCTTGTTTCTTACAGTGAAGAGACAGAATGCAACCGCCACTGAACTGTCCCGGTGCGCCTGGTGTTTGCTTGACGCATCGAATGGTCCTCCTTGGAAGGGGCCTGAGTGAAAGAGACTTGGGCAGGGCTCATCTTGGGCCTGAGCTGTTGCCTCTTTGATTGGTTATCACCCACAGAAGCATGTTAGGATGAAATATTAGGAGTGACGAGAGGTGGGGGAGGGGCATTTTGTCATCTGGGAAAGGAATATGGTAACGAAGAGGCGGGCGCATGAAAAGTCAGCTGCGGAGCACTGGGCTGGCAGCAGGAGGCTTTGCTAGGGGATGGTGGTCTTGGCAACCTCCTTTATACATTGTGGCATGAAGAGGAGAGAGAGGGGTCTCTCTTTGTTTCTCAACGTCTTCTCTGGTTCAGAGATAATGGTGCCACCAGGGCCACGGATCTGTGGGCTGTTGATGTTCTAATTCTGCCTTCCCCTTTGCATCCTGGCACAGGTATTATGGTGGCGCTGAGGTGGTCGACCGCATTGAGCTGCTGTGTGAACGCCGGGCCCTGGAGGCCTTTGACCTGGACCCCGAGTGCTGGGGGGTGAATGTCCAGCCATACTCCGGATCTCCTGCCAACTTTGCTGCCTACACAGCTTTGCTGCAGCCCCACGAGCGACTCATGGGCCTGGACTTGCCTGATGGAGGCCAGTACGTTCGAAGTGGGGTGTGGAACTGGGAACTGGCCTGGCTAATATAGGCCCAAGTGAAGAAGGTGTAACTGAAGGAACCGGGATGGGGAGGTAGAAGGAGAAGGACTGCAATGCTGACACAAGGGTCTTTGTGGGGGGTTCAGGGCATTGTGGGTTTTCTTCACACTGGTGATAAAATCCTCCACAGGATAATGGTCCCCTGACAAAGCGAAATTTGCTGGCCCTTAGTCAGTTTAATATAGCAATTGGTTTTTCAGCTTTGTGTCTGTAGAAGCTTCTGGTTCCTTTCTCCCTCTGCTTTGTGGAGATTTTGAACTCGTATTTTTGGGGACATGCTTTGCCTCGTGTAGTTACTAGATCCTACTCTGCCACATAGAAAATCCCTCTTGGAAGTGACTGTCCTACTTGAGGGTGAATAACTAGTTAATCTGTGGGTCCATTTGGGTGGGAAGGTTCTTACTTGGTCCCATGGTCAGAGTTCTGCTATGACTGGGGCTTAGATTATCTCCTGACAATATGTCTTCCCTATTCTTGCAGCCTAACGCATGGGTATATGTCTGACATCAAACGCATCTCGGCCACGTCCATCTTCTTCGAATCCATGCCCTACAAACTGAATGTGAGTGAACAGAAATGTGTCCCATCCTTCCTTATTCCAAAATACCCCCAAAGCAGCTTATATTCATAAATGAAACATAAAACTGAAACTTCTTGTTCCAATAAAATTCAGTCCAATCACTAAAACAGCAGTTTAGCAGGATTTCACATGGTGCTCATAAAAACAATTTTAAAGCATTTTAGAAGAAACAGTTTTACAACCAGTCATGGTATGAGTGGTTAAGTAATCAAAATTTAGCTTAACCTTCCAACTGAAAAGTAGCTGCAGGAGGGATTTACACAACTATAGGGCCACCACCAAGTAGACCTTGCTTGTAGTACTTGCCAATCTAATTGATTTCAGCGTGGGGAGGCGGATGATGATGATAATAATGATTTGCCTTCATGTATACAAAATGTACGCCGTTGTGTGTGAAGTGTTAGCTGTGGTTTTCTTAAAAAATAGTTTTTATTAAGATTTTTCTGTGTTTCAAAACAGATAAACAGGGAATCACCTCCACTTTCAATTCATAGTCTTTTTCACAGTTCATTTACATTTAGTGAGTGTCACTTTTGTCATAGACATCTTGCTGCTGGGGGGAGAAAGGGGGCAAGGGAGATGGGGGGCATTGTACTTTTGTTCTGTTGACTAGTGTTAGTGTGGGGGTTTGTGTCAGCATCATGTTGCTAGGCAGGGGGTTTGGCGCCTTTCCCCCTCCCCACCACCCCACCCATTTCCTCTGTGCTGAGAGTCTGTGTAGGATCCTGCCTGCAGTTCTACAGCCCTTCTACATACCATCAGCTGCCTCTACCCTGTAGTCAGCTGCCTTGCCTGGAGAGGGAGACGCCGTTGTGTGGTGTGTCTCTTCTCGCCTCCCCCCCCCCCCTTTGTATCGGCAGATGAGAACTGGATCTGTCCAGTGGCCCAGATTGTTGTCTCTCCCACCCTCCATGGAGCACGGTTGACAGGTGTGTGGAGCCACCCACCTGCCAATCACTTTACATCATAAAGATGTCAGGTGACCCATTTTTGCCCACATGGTTTGAAATCAAACAATGCAGGCAAAGGTACAGCCTGAACGGAGCATTTTGCAACACCCTTGGGTAGCAATCGACAAGCCTGACTATCAGGTGATTGCTGGGCCTTCTAAAGCCCAGTGTAGGGCTGGGCAATGTTAGGTTTTCAACACTGCGATGCATCACCAGCCAGACATTGTGACCTGGTGATACACCGTGAAGTTGAAAGAAGCTGCATTGGCCCCAACCCACAAGGCATGGGGTGAAACTGCCACAGTGCTCAGCGCTGGAACTGAGGCACTTTCACCCAAGGGCTTCGTGGGCTGGGATGATGCAGCTTGTTTGCACTGCTCAGGTGGGGGGCGAGAAGGCTCCCGCCCCCAGCTGAGCAAGCCCAGTCTCTCCATTGAGGGGCAGGCAGCTGTGCGCCCCTGAACAGATAATTTTAAAGGAGCCTCCACCCCGCCTCTGGCTCACTCCTCAGGGCTCCCTCCGCCTTTGGGTTCGTGGGGGGCGAGCGAGCTGCCTCTTCCTCTTAGCAGAAAGAGTCAGCCCACTCGCTCCCCACTTGCTTGAAGATGGTGAGAGCCCTGCCGATGTCGGGGTGAGGGGCAGGTGAGCTACCTCTTTCTCCTAGGAGGGGGAAGCAGCCTGCTCGCTCTCCACTCACTTGTAAACGGAGGGAGCCTGATGGGCTCCGTTCTCAAGGCTCCCTCAAGTGTAATGGCACCTCCAGATTGCGCAAGCCAGAGGCGGGTTGAGGGCACTGTTACACTTCCCCACTGAGGGACGGGCAGCCAGGCAACCCCAGAACGGAGAAGTTTAAAGGAGCCACCTGCCCAAGCGGGCAGCCAAGGGAGGAACAAGCTACATCGGCCCCTCAACCGTATGAGGGCCAGCCAGAGAAAGGGCACCTGAAACTGCTGCTGTTCCTGAGTCCCTCTGCTGCCAGTGGCCAGCAGCAGCTTCTTTCTCCCTTGCGGGCTGAGCGCTGGTGGCAGAGGGACTCAGCAGTGGCAGTTTCACCCACAATATACTTCCGGGTGAAGCAGCCATTGCGATCCAGTCCTGGGTGCTATATCAATACACCATGGGTCAGCTGATTGTTGGGCATTTGTGATGGTACACAGGGCTTTGCAGTCCAGCTGATTGACTGTTCCTGCAAAATCTCTTTCTGCTCAGCCATGACCTTACCTGCCCCACATCTGATGGCGTTTATGATGTCAGGTATGGGGCAGGTGGGCATGACTTGGCTGAAATGGCCTGGCAGTCAAAGGGGAGGGGCCTGTTGAGCCTGTTTTTATGATGCATTTACTATTGCTGTAACCTGTCCTGGGACCTTCGGGTGAAGGGTGGATGATGGTGATGATGATGATCTAGGTGCCCTCATAGTCTTCTCCCCTTGCTAGTTTTTTTGCAAACAAGGGCCAAGCTCTTTTAACCACATATAGATAATGCTTGGAAGTAATCCTTTCAGGAATCTGAGAAGAGGTCTTCCATAGCCTGTGTAGCTTCTTGTTCCTCTTCATAACTATCCAAATTAGAATACATTATGCACAGTGCTAAAGAATGCAGATTAAATCACGTAAAGAAAAGAGTTGAAATTTGGCAGGTGTGCTCAGTTTGCGAAGCATGTATGGATTTGGATTTCTTGGGCACCTGTTGTTTTAATACTGTCAAGATGGCTCTGTGCTGTTCCTTCAGCCTCTTTTATCTTTAACCTCTCACTTCTCGAGTGCACTTTGCCCACTGATTATCCCTTGCACAAGATTACGGGTGAAGGAGATAATTTCACAGTTCACTCACATCCACTTTTCCTGAGTGGCTCTGAAGTGTAGTTGCTGTTTTTCCCCAAGGCAATGTAGAGAATCCTCTCCTCTTTTCTCCTCCCCAAGAAGTGTCATTTCTCTGTGTGCTCGACCACTTGGCCTGCCTCTGCCAGCTACACAAAGATGCCTGAGGTTGAGAAAACATTCTCGCAACAATGCTGCCTTGTTCTGGGAAGGAGAGGAGGCGGCAGCAGCAGCAGCGTCTTTATAGTTCTGTATTCTCAGTTAGTATTGGCAGCCAATAAAACTGGTGGTGGAGAGGCTACCTGGTGGCAAAAAAAGAAAAGATCTCTCTTCTGATTTATTTATTTTGAAAATGATCACAAATAAAATGTAACAGCGTGCAGAATTCAAAACTAAGAGTCTAAGTCCAGGGTAAGCTTGGGTAAACGTAAGGCTTAAAGAGGCTTAAAAAACAACAACGCTTTTCTGTTTTATCATATCATCAATGCATACTGTGTTACGTCAAGCACAAGGTAATAAGAATAAAAATAACTTAAATATTTTATCTCTGGATCATAGCATTTTTCAAATTTTGATGGTTTTTATGCAAATCCCAATTTCTTATCTATCTTAAATTTTGAATTGATTTGATGATAATTTAACCGATACAAATTCTTTAATCTCTTCTATTTTTCTCATTTTTGGCTCTCCTTCTGAAAAGTCTAACAATTCATTATAGGTATCCAGTTATCACTCATATTAATTTTTTATTTGCTTCAGCTTCTATTGGGGATAACCACCTTGGTGTTTTGTTTTCTAATAAATTTAAACAGGCATTTAAAGGTGGTTGCTATTATTTATTTCATTTCATTTATGAGTCTCTTCCAATGAAGCATCTGAAAGTGATTTCACATTACAGTAGAAAGATCTGTTAGAAATTTCCTATTGTATTCTGGTCTCTGCCTCACAAGAGACCCGAGGGAGGTTATTCCAGAGGGTGAGCCCTCTGGTGGAGAAGGGCTTTCATCCATGTTGCCACCAAATGACAATCTGCTGGTCATGGTCTCCTCAAAAGATCTCAAATATCAGCTGGTCTGAACCAGAGAAGGCAGCCTGCTAGGCATCCTAGTCTTTTAGCTAAAAGAATCCCAACTTGACTCACTGCAGCCCTTTCTGGGGTTTCATAGGCTGGGTGTTCCTGCAGCCATCTCTGTCTTAGAAAGGCGGGACATCAGACCGTCTGCAGCTTCAGCCAGCTACAAGCATCTTAACAAGACATTAGGCAAGGGGGCAGTTGAGTCGTAAGATAACTCGTCCTCATATGTGGGCTGGATTTGGTGTGAAGGCAGCCCATTGCCAACCCCTGCTTTATGGGATGTTTCTCTCCTGTGTGTGCATTTATGGGTGAAGGGAGAAATATTGGCTTAATCCCCATGCGTTAACTTCCCTCCCTGCAGCCAGCAACAGGATTGATTGATTATGATCAGCTAGAAGTAACGGCCCGACTCTTCCGCCCGCGTCTCGTCATAGCTGGGACCAGTGCCTACGCCCGCCTTATTGACTATGCCCGCATCAAGAAGGTAGCCCCTGGGTGCAGTGGGAGGGCAGGCAGTTGTAGGGCTTTGAAATGCATCCTTGGTTTCTTTGTTGTAAGCCGCTTGGAGCATGTTTTTGGGGGGTTTGTGGCGAAAGCAGCATACAAATAAAATGACTGAATGAATGATGTGTATTCTCCCTACCCCATAGTAAAATTCAGTGGAAACGTGAGTGTTATGGCTCAACTGGAACCTGTTTGCTTCTAATAGTTTTGGATCTGCAAGTAGCTGGCTTTGGGCTGGAGTGCAAGGGTGCTTGTTCCTTTTTCTTGCGAGGCGTGTGGCAAGGAGCGTGTGAGCAGGAGACTGACCTGGTTCTTCTCCGTCAGGTGTGTGAAGAGGTGAAGGCCTACATGCTGGCTGACATGGCTCATATCAGTGGTCTGGTGGCAGCCAAAGTCATCCCTTCTCCCTTTGATTATGCTGACCTGGTCACTAGCACGACTCACAAGACACTGCGTGGAGCGAGGTGAGCATGACAAGGACGGAGTGTGGGGTGGGGAAGCATCAGTCCTCATCATCTGGGGGTGGGAACCTGATGCCCTCCAGGTGGACTCCCATCAGCTCCAGCCAGCACAGCCGATGAGCAGGGATGTTGGGAGTTTCAGCTCAACAACATGCAGAGGGCGTCAGGTTCCCCCACCCCTGCTCTTTGTGAACTCAGCGGAAGAGTGTGGGCTTTGCCCGCAAGGTGTTCCCCACTGCAGGAGGAGAGGGCCAGAGGTTCCTCACTCATTTTTCATCTCTTTGGGGTTTGTGAAGACCCTCTGTGATGCCTTAATAATGGTACTTAATCTGCTCGGGAACTGTGAACATGGCTAGCATGGTCCAGTTGTGAAATCTCTCTTGCTGCACCTGCAATCTTGTGCCTAGGGTAATTAGAGGGCAAAGTGCTCTCTGAGCGAGAGGTCAAAAATACTGGAGTTAGGACTTTTGGCAAAAGGTGTGGGGAATAGAAATGGAATTCTTTGCATAATTTTTAGTTTTGCTGGTTATGGGAAAGGCAAGGACTGTCTGCAGCTATTGGAAACTCTGTTCAGATTCCTCTCTGGTTTCTGAAGCTTCAGTGGGCATTGCCCTAACCCTAACCAAAAAGCCTTGTATGGTTGGAGCCCTAGTGATAGATGTACTTTCGTGTTTACACTTCCACACTCTTGTCACATGCAGGTCTGGACTGATCTTCTACCGCAAAGGTGCCCGTTCCATAGACAAGAAGACTGGCAAGGAGATTCCCTACAATCTGGAAGAGAAGATCAACTTTGCTGTCTTCCCTTCTTTGCAAGGAGGGCCCCATAACCATGCCATTGCAGCTGTCGCTGTGGCGCTGAAACAGGTGGGAAAGGGGAATAAGAGCCCTGCATACCCTTTTGGACAGGAATTTCGACGTTAACTTGTATCACCACTTTGGCTCCCTCCATGGCCTGAAATGAGCAACATTCACTCTTGGTTTCCCAGCAGCCCCTGCAAAAGAAAGCTGTTGATTGGCTAATCAAGTGCATTGCTCAGTGCAACTAATCTGTACCCCATAGTAAGCTCTTCTGTCTCCTTTTGAAACCCGCCTTGCCTTCACGCTTTGGCGTTTGTTTTGTGCTCAGGTCTTGTCTCTCTTGTCCTGCCTGTTTGCCTTTGTGGTCTGGACCAGGCCCTGTGTTTATCCTGCCCTGGCCCTCAATCCTTCTTTCCATGGTCCTGATTCTGAAAATTCAGCTCATGAACCAGTGAGCCTGATATATATATATATATATATATATATATATATATATGCTGTTCCATCAAGTTCTCTTATGTCTGAGAGGAGCTACCTTTTAATCAAAAATGTTGCCTCACAGGAGCAGTAAGGGCCCTTTGCTCCCCCGTCCTGCTGGCGTTGGGGCACAAACTCCCCATTTAGGGGTAGGCGCCCCCTGTCCTGCTACTCTCCTAGCAAGCTTCTGTCCTCTATATGGTCCAGTATGTTGGCTCTCTTAATTCTGCTAGGAGATGCTAGATTCCTGCATCTTTTAGAAGATTAGCTTTCATTTCTTTTTATTTCATGTTTTGGTATACTGCCCTTCCTATCCGAGGGTAGTTCCCTCTAAGCATTTACAATGCTAGACAATGACATAAATATAATGCTACCCCAAGAAAGCAGTTGAAAGAGATGTACTTTACAAATTCACCACAACTTCAGAACCAATTTGGAAAGCGGAATGGGCAACTCATTGTTTAAAACATCATTTTCTTTCTTCTTGGTTTCATTTAAAGTGCTTGAGAGAATAAATATGCCATAGCCTAGTGCCTAAAAGACAACAATGTAGGCAACAGATGAACGTCTTTGCAGAGGGGATTCCACAGCTGGGTTGCCACTGATGAAAAAGCCCTCTCTCTTGTTTCCAAGAGCATAGCTGTTTCTGTTACAGTTCTAATAACTAGTATTGGTAAGCTAACTAGTATTATTTTGCCAATATTGTGCCAGCTGATTGATTGCCCTCCTTTTGACCAGTTAAGTGCCAGTGTTGGAGAGTGTTCCCTAGAGCAGGACGGGGGAATATCAGGCTCAGGAACCAAATGTGGGTGTCTAAACCCTTCTACCTGACCTTTGGGACACTCAGGCCATGCCCCCACCCCCAGTCCAAACACCCCTCTCCCCATTCCACAACCCTCACCAGCCTTGGGCCATGCCCTCCTTGTTCAGTTTTGCCTGTCTGGAATATGTCTGTATACCCGAAGGAGCACCTCTGCTCCCTTCGATCAGCCTGGGCACTGAGCTCCAGCTCCGAGGGCCTTCTGGTGGTTCCCTCCCTGCGAGAAGTGAAGTTACAGGGAACCAGGCAGAGGGCCTTCTTGGTACTGGCGCCTGCCCTGTGGAACGCCCTCTTGTTAGATATCAGACTGCTAAACAACATTCCGCAGAAATTTGAAGGCAGCCCTGCATTGGGAAGCTTTTAATGTCTGATATATTGTGTGTTCTTTTATTTTTTTTGGGAAGCTGCTCAGAGTGGCTGGAGCAACCCAGTCAGATGGGCGGGGTACAAGAAATAAATGGTGATGATGCCCTTGAAATGTGATAATGCCTCTTGCTTGTGTGGGTGGAGGAAGACATGTGTAGAAACATGTGGCTTTTTTGCATGGCTGTATAGAGGCCAAAGTAATGTGCGTGGCTCCGCCCACTTTTACTTCTGGTCCCGGCACTCAATCTTGGCTCGTGGCCCAAGGAAGTTTATCCGTCTGGCCCTTGTACTGAAAAAGGTTCGCCCTCTCAGGCCTGGAGTTCTGGGCTGGGAAGAAACTGAGAGAGTGTTGCCCCTGATTCCTTGTGGAGTGACAAAATGCTGCAAGCTGTGCTGCTTAAAGGAGAAGTGCTGATTCTGGCCCGCTTTGCATCCCTTTTTCCGTTGTAGGCCAGCTCACCCATGTTCCGGGAGTATTGCCAGCAGGTACTGAAGAACGCCAAGGCCATGGCAGAGGCATTGCTGCAGCGAGGATACACTCTGGTTTCAGGTATAGTGAGGACCCTCCGTTTGCTTCTGAGCAGAAGCACACAACCAGAGGGGTCACATGGCGGAAGCTTTTACTGGGCTGTACCATTTCAGCTTGCAGGTAGATGGCACATTTTAGGCATTCTCATATATTAAAAGCTCCCAGCGTATACAGAAATTGGTATGTAGGGGAGAAGAATTCTAGGCTTAGTTATATCTCTGATATTCTAGTTTAATGGTAGCCACAGGGAATTTTTAATATGGGATGGGATTCAAACACGTGCTTCCCCACCTGTGGTCTGAAAAGGCACATCCCAGCCAACGCCGTGCCATCTGACTCTTCTGCTTGTGTGATTTAGCTCTGGGTCTTGACTTTATTTTGGTGCAGTGGGAAGGGAAGTGTTGGGGTAGGTTAGCCAGTGAGTAGCACATATGGAGATGTGAAAGCCTGTAGCTGTTTGCAGAAGCATGCTATTTGGAATGCGTGGAATAAGAAGGGCTGTGGGAAAGTTTTAAAGGCATTTTGATCAGTGACTGGAGTGCTGGTTCAAATCCCTCCTCTGCCAAGCACCATATAGTAGTCTCAATCAAGAGGATATCTTCACCTTGGAGATGTGAAAAAGGTGCTCGTATAGGACACTTTTTTGAAACTGCTGGTGTTCAGTTCCATGAATCGACCTCTAAAGCAGGGGTGCCTTGCTTCTAGCCCTCCAGATGTTGCTGGACTCCCTCTCCCATCAGCCCCAGACAGCATGGCCAATGGCATCTCACAACATCTGGAGGGGCCACAGGTTAAGCATCCCTGCTCTAAACACAGTACTGCTTCTTCTACAACCAAGCAGTATATAAATTTTATGAAATAAATAAATAAAAATACATAGGATAGTCTATGAATTCAGTGTCACAGTTTTTTCTGGGAGGTGGGGTGGGTGGGAAAAGGTGGTCACTAGGATGATTAGATAAATTCATGGTGGATGGCTCCATCAACATGTCCGCCATAATGAACAGGCTGTGTCAGCAAGCAACTATGAAGGTCTTTAACCTAGCAGGGTAATTCTAATGATCATCATAATTGTTATGAGAGGGACCTGTTATTTGAGTGTTGAGAATGGATGTGAGTTAGGAAGGTTATACTCTCTCTGTCTCTATCTCTCTGGTTAGGTGGCACTGATAACCACCTGGTACTTGTGGACCTGAGACCAAAAGGCATTGACGGGGCCCGGGCTGAGCGGGTGCTAGAGCTTGTGTCCATAACAGCTAACAAGAACACCTGTCCTGGGGACAAGAGCGCATTGACACCTGGTGGCTTGCGGCTTGGTAAGAACAATGATTTAAATAAAAAAGTCAGGTGCATGGCTGTTTCTGATGTTCAGAGCTGCATATAATTACGCTGAAGTAATCCAGATTCTGCCACAAGAAAAGCTAAACTCTGCTTTGAGACGCCTTCTTTTTAAATAATGTCAAGTATTTTTGCTCAGGACTGCTAGGGAGAAAAACAGTGGGAAGCATATGGAAATTTGGGAATAGGTGCACTACTCACTTTCCATGGATGCATCTTGTGAGCGCTGAAATCAGTACTGGGCCCAGAGTTCAGCAAGCTCAGAATCTTACTCATCTAAAAAAAACAAACACAACTTTCTAGCCCTTAAGGCTGCAAAAATAGGCTTGAAAGTATCCCAGAAATTAGAGTGAGGAAAGAAAGTTCCAGTATCTTGTGCAATTTTTTTGCCCCTAATTAGTATAATAAATTAAGCAGAGTAAGCAAACCGGTATAAATCACCTCATTTCCAGGTTCTTGTTTTCTTGGCCCAAATTACTTCATTCATTCGTTCACTTTTAGTGCAGATTATTTATACTAATGGGGAAGGAAGGCTGAACTGGGATAGGACACTACAATCCATGATGACTCTTCTGTTCCCACCCCCTCCCCTGCGGTGTCCTCCCCAACACACACCAATTGCAGAAAATGGTATTGGTAGGTATTGGTGATGTTTTTGTAGGCAATCCGTCAATATGGTTAAGAAAGAGAGTAAGGAGAATGGAGGTCTTTGAACTCCTTGTCAGGTCTATGTGTGTGTCCTTCTCCTGCTTATGAGCTTTCGCACTGTCCAGGGTGTTTATTATTTCAAAGAGAAGAGCTGTTCTCTTCCAATCCCTCACAGGGGCACCTGCACTTACCTCCCGGCAATTCCGAGAAGGCGATTTCCAGAAGGTGGTGGAGTTCATGGATGAAGGAATCCAGATTGGGCTGGATGTCAAAAAGAAAACCTGTAAGTTGTTGGTGTGTTATGGAAAAGCTAGCAGGTTGAATTGGGATGGGTTGTTTGCATGTTGCAGTTACTAGTCCATGTTGGCTATCACTAACTCGAGACTTTGACTTCTTTAGTGGGACATCCGGGTGATCTGTTTGATAGACTCATTATATTCAGGGCTTTTTTCCCCCATCTGGAGCTCACAGGAGCTCAGCTCTGGCACCTCTCAGGTGGGTGCCATTGCCATTCTAAGAGAACAAGGGAGAGATTTACGGTGAGCTCCTGTACCTCTTTTTCTAGAAAAACAGCACTAATTATACTTGCTGCTTCTGAATGATGGATTTCCTTGATTCAGCTGAGACCCAGGAGGTCACAGAACATCCTCTGAAGGTCAGGTCCCCCCCCCCCCCAACAGCTTTATTGGCCCTGCTCTGTGCCTTTTAACGCAGAGAAGTTGAGCAAGTCAAGATTTTTCCACCATGTGTCTCTATGTAACCAAAAGTTGGTTAAAGTGGCAAAATGGGGGCTCCTGATTTCTCAGGCTTGGCCCCAGATTTAGGAGTGAGTAAAGAGTACATTCTTAGATAATTGAAACTCCTCCCTCTGGGCCTCAGTCTCCCTGTGTTTTTGCAACTCCTGGTTTACTTATATTCCTGCTCTCCTTCTTTTCCCCCAGCCAAGCTCCAGGACTTCAAAACCTTCTTGCTGGCTGACCCGGAGACGAAGCAGCGCCTGTCTGACCTTAGGCAGCGAGTTGAGACCTTCGCCCGTGCCTTCCCCATGCCTGGCTTTGATGAACGTTGATGTTATGCCCAACCAGAGACTGTCTGATTACCCCCAGATGGGCGGGGCTTGCCAGAGGCCAGGTGCTTGGGGTCCCTGTAGTCCTACCTCTGAGAGCCAGCCAGCAGGTGCCCTTTTCTGGAAGGGTGATTGCCTTGGCCACCTTTTCTCCTTCTCCCAATGCCCATTTTATAGTGACTCAAAAACAACTGACCTCCTTTCCGTTTTATAGCAGGACTAGTCTCTGATCCACGGTACCTGTGTAATATTTCCGCCTGCCCACTATGCAAGATGGGTTGTAAGAATTAAACAGCTTCATCTCTCTCCCTTGACTAAACCAAAACGGAGCATTTTTGAAACTACCTTCTAATGTCGTGCCCTTTGCCATCCATGTTTGAGAGTGTTTATGTATACATGTGTACATGCTCACAGCACCTTCTCTGCCCAGAAGCACACGGCCAGCCATGTTAACATGCACACTTGTGGGCATCTAAGTACCATGCAGACAGAATTATGCTTTGTGAGATTGTAAGAAGAGCCTTGCTGGATCAGGACAAAGCATACTTTGCTCCCAGTGGCCAACCAAGTGCCTCTGGGAGGCCCAAAGCAGAACCTGAGAGCGGTCACTCTCTCCTGCTGCTCAGAGGCCTGTGCCTTCCATCCTGGGGGTCGGCTCAGATGACTTTAAAAGGAGATTGGACAAGTTCATGGGGGACAAGGCTCTCGGTGGCTTCTGGTCATGATGGCTGTATGCCACCTCCCGATTCAGGGTCTGTGTGCTTGACTATGTAAAGAGAGCACTTTTTCTGTTAATTATAGATCTTTAACATTAGCTTGTCCAATGAGAGCACAGAGAGGAGTCATTTCCTTTGACATGGTGAAGGCAACATGACTTGCTTGTTCCCTGAAATTCTGCTGTGGGGAAATGGTTCTGTCAGTGCTCCCTGCAGGAGCCAGAGATGCAGCCACTGCATCCAAGTGGTTCTTGCAAATTTTCCAGTATATTGTCTCCTTGTTAGGGCATATATAAGGCTGCTTTCACAATGTCAATATTGCACAAAATATCTACTTGCTGTAGGTTTATTGTGTGAAAAATGGATTAATGGACTGGCCCTGTTTTATTAAACAGGAGCACATCCAGCCCCAGCCCCCTCAATGTGACTGTAGGTAACTTTACTACTTGGTAAGCTGGTCTACTCCTAAATCACTGTCTGCTTTCCTTCATTTCTGGTTGGGTGAAGAAGTGTAGTTTAGGTATTTGCTCTGACCAAGTGGCTTAATGACAGGATTCTACATGGTCAATGGACCCCACTCTTCCCATCCACTACAGACAGGAAAGGAATTGAGAACACACTCGTAGAGGAGAACGGCAGAATATTCTCACATGCCAATGCATTCAACCTTTTAAAAGCTGCAAACATAACTCCCAACTCCTGCATATTTTTTGTTTCTCAGAATTAGGCTCGTTGCTTCCTTCTGCATGCTGACTCTGCCTTCTGTAGAGGGATGTTTCTTGTGGAGAGCACTCACTACATGAATCTACTAAACTAGATTTTGTTTGGATGAAGGATGGTGAACACAAGCTTCTCTAAGTCTGGCAGTGGTGTCTCTGTGAACAACCCAGAAGATGAATGGGGAAGCTTGCAGCAGCCCTTCAGGTGTTATTGAACTGCAGCTCCCAACATCCCTCGCCAGCTTGGGCTGATGGGAATTGCAGTCCAACAACATCTGGAGGGCCTGCGCCAGATGGAAGGGCAGTTGCTGCTGCTTGCCTCCCTGGGGAAGTAGCAATCTCTGGTCATCTATTATTTGTCCTTGGGGCACAGTTTGTGTGCACATGCATGTCCACAAATGCAGTAGTAATGACATGTGGTGAGAGGGAGAGATTCTTTTCTATTGTGTTCTAGAAAAGCATGTTTCTGGGCCGAGGCTTGCTGCATTCCTCAACTTGACTCTTTCCTGGTCCTGCGCACTGGGATCTTTGGTGGCATAAGGTCACCAGTAGGGACCATGAGTGTGTGTGTGTGTGTGTGTGTTTTGCTACCCAAAAGTAAACAGTTTTCAAAAGAATTAATCTCAAGCCACAGCTTCCAGCATCTGCGTCTTGCTCACTGTGTGTGTGTGTGTGTGTGTGTGTGTGTGTGTGTGTGAGAGAGAGAGAGAGAGAGAGAAACGTTTGCCCTTTTTGGGGGGGGGAGGAGGAATCTGCATATAAAATTTGGAACACAACACAAATCACATGACTGGGAGCATCTCTCGGCAGCATTGTTCTCATTTCCTGCCCAACCCCACTCCCCCAATTTTCTCCTCATCTTTTAGATTAATGGTCAAAGCGGCAAATAATCCCCCTGAGACAGGCTTGTCTCCCTTTCTTTCTCCTACATGCTTGGGAATTCCTTCTGCTTATTACTAAATCAACCTACTACATTTGTTTCTAGTTTTATGGAGGGAGTCTATAATTCACCAGAAGGCTTCAAGTTATGGGGAACTGTTCTCTCTTCGCTTCCTCCAGCCAATGGCAGCTTGTCCTGATGATTAATTGCTCTCACTGGTGACAATTGGTGCCTTATTTCTCATTTGAATGGATCCTGCTTTAACTTCCATTTGTTCTTGTTCAGTTTCCCTCTGCCACTGCTTGCTTTTGATCACATAGTTTGGTTTTAAGCTTATTTTTGTGTGGTGCTTCCCAACATGCAATGCAGCACACATGTAAACACAGGAGAATAGTGGGTGTACTATGGTTAGCTGTAGTGACATTCCTGGTAGGTGGAAGGATGTTACTGTAGATAAACACATTCACTGTCTTTTGGGTGGGGAGGAGCACACTGTACCAGCAAAATTAAGCAGACATGCAAATTTCCCCTAAGATAAGAGGCCCTCAAGAATCAGGTCTAGGGGGTGTGGGTGTGGGTGGGTGTTTGAAATCCAACATCCGACAAATGTGTGTATCTTATGCAAAAGAGCAACATGCACCCATTACACTGCCAAATTCATTCTACCTACAGAATTTCCTAATGTTCAATTCCTGTGAGGGCCCCAGGACTGCGAAAGGGGCCAGTTGCAGGGCCTCCACCACCCCTGGCTATTCCTAGACTCACGGTGCTACAGTTCCCAGATGGGCACAGGATGCAGAGCCCTCATTGACTCAGGTTCCTTGGCACCTTTTCCAGATGTAGAGTTTCCTGGGCAGAAATTCAACAGTTTAAGCCTTTACTTACATTGAAATATTATTATGGGGAAATGTTCACTGTGATTGTGCTTTCTCTAATTTGGCATTTCGCCACACACCCATGAGAGCCATTTTGTGACTGCTGACCCCACGACACTCTCAAACAGTGCCAGATTACCAAAAAGGCAGATTAGGCACCAGCCTATGGGCCCCATGCCTTTTAGGGGCTCCATGACAACGGATCAAGTCAAGCTTTCGTTGTTCAATGTCATCCCACTAGAGCGAGAGCATGAGAAACCTCCAGGTACAAAGCTTTCTGTGAGTTAGTGTGTCATGAGTTCCACTGACTCCAGATCCTAGTAGAATATTAATGAGTATTAGGAGAGAATTTGCAAGAGCTTCTCTCGCCCCCCCCCCAATGCAATTTCGACTGACTAGGGACCTCCCCAGGGTTTAATCTAGCACTGCTCTCAAAATATGCCTCTTGGTCCAAAAAGGTTGGTGGCTTCTGCAATGAAGAGATAAAGGGCAATTGCATGAAGGTGCTTAACGCTGCCACATTTTATGTCTTGAGGTGGTATATTTATGCTGCTGGCACTGTTAATCTTAAGCTCAAACATTGATTTTTCATGTAACCTGTTGCAGAGGCTTGTCAAATGCACACCTGATGCTCAAGCACTGCAAGGCGCTGAGGTTATTAGGGAGATGCCAAAATATTACAAGGGGCTCTGCTCTGACATAATACCTCATGGCTTCGAAAAGCTTGATCTTAAATCAGGTTGCAGAGATGGTAAAGTTTTTGCAGTATTGATCCAGGAAATGTAGCCTTTAATGATGTTTATCTTAATTGGCAATATAACATTGTTTAGGAGGCAGACCCCAGCAAACAAATGTACATATTCTGCCCCTTGAGTGAAATCGACTGCATGAAAAATGAACAGGGAGGCAAGATTTCAGATTCAAATGAAGAGGTAGAACAGCATGGACATCTACAGCAATAATGTAGAATTGTGGCTTGTAAGGTTGCTAGGTTGCAACCTGGAGAACAGACTTCTTTCTTTAATGGTCTTGGAGAAAGAGGAATCAGCTGCAGCTGCTTCCTTCACTGACTGACCTCTTTGCCTTCCTTTCTCACCCATGTGCTTCGGGGAACAGTCTTCTTAAATCAGTCAGGACTAGAGAATTTTGAGACTGAGCCCCATTTTGCTGCTGTTAAAGCATCCTTTCTCAGACTTCTAAGAGGCATGCTGAGGCACACTGTTCTCTTGGAATTAAAACAGAAGGTGCAATTACACCAGAACTGGTGGGGCTGACAGCAAACTATTGCAGCGTGAAGTGCTTCTGTTTAGGTTGCCAGCCAGGCACACCATCTTTCAGGATACTTCATTCCATTTCCCTTCCTCAAACACCAGTTGCATGACCACTAATATGCTCAGTCCTCATTGGACGGTTTTTCGTGTCCCCACCTTCAGGCATTAACTTGAGAGTTTTTGTACTTCTGCAAGTTTACAAATACCTTCCTCTTATGTGTGTGGATGGGGCTACTTTCACTGCGTCTTCACCCTTCACTGGCTATAATTCTCAGCACCCTTAACAAACTGTAGTTTTTACGATTATTTGGGGGAAGGCATGTGCCTTAAATGTGCAGTTTCCTCTGAGGGCAGATACTTTTGTTGCCTCTTCATTTAGTGCAATTAGCTCACTCCAGATGTGAAAGCACAGCAGAATGACCGAGTCCTAATAGTAACAGCTGCCTTATACAAATATACCGTAAGCCATAAGTTCATCAAGCTCAGTACTGTCTGCACTGACTGGCAGCAGCACCCCAGGATTTCAGTCAGGAGCCTCTCTCAGTCCTACCTGGGGATGCCAGGGATTGAACCTGAGACCTTCTGGATGCAAAGCAGATGCTCTGCCCCTGAGCTGTGGCCCTTTCCCTGTTAAAGGTGGTCTGTCCATTTGACCTCTGTATGTGAAGTGCGGAGGGGTTCCATCCTGTCTTTGGTCTCAGGCAGCAAAATGTCCAGCATCCTCACTGTCCTTAGGGCTCTCCACACTTGCATGAAATTAGGCCAAGGGGGTTCTTGAGATGCAAGTGCACCACAAATCCAAATTAATGGTGTAATGTTGGAAAACGTTGATTTTTCCTACCTAGGCAGTTACCTTTCCACAAGGACCGACATTGATGCCAAAATCCAGCATTGCCTGAGCTCTGCGAGTGCAGCTTTCTCCTGCATGAAGAGCAGAGTGATTGTGGACTGGGACATTTGCAGGGAAACCAAAATGCTTGTTTACAAAGCTATTGTACTACCAAGCTTACTGTATGCTTGTGAAACATGGACCACTTATAAATGCCATCTCCAACTCCTTGAAAGATTCCATCAACTGTTTCTTAAAAAAAATAAATTACATTATCACTTGGAAAGACAGGCAAACTAATGTCAATGTACTGGAAGAAGCAAAGAACACCAATGTTGAAGTAATGATTCTTCAACATCAGCTTAATTGGACTGCTCATGTTGTTCAGATACAGTACCTGATTATCTTATTCCGAATTTTAAAATGGATAGCATAATGCCGGTGGACAACAAAAGAGGTTTAAAAATGCTCTCAAGGCAAATGTACTATAAACACCGGCATCTGGGAAACACTGGCCTGCGAGCGCTCCAATTAGAGAATAGCCTCTACCAAAAGCGTCATGGACTTTGAGGAAGCACAGACTCAGGACAAAGGGGAGAAATGAGCTAAGAGGAAGACACATTTGGCAAACCCTTACAGTGAACAACTCCTGCCCGGAAACCCGTGTCCCCACGGTGGAAGGATGTGTGGACCCAGAATTGGCCTCCATAGTCACCTATGGTCAGTCACACTGTTAAGGCCATATTCATGGGAGATAAACTTACACCGAAAAAGAAAGAAGAAGAAGCCCACTTCTGGGCTACATTGAGTCAGCATAATCTGCTCAGCATCAGGGTCCTGTCTCCTGAGTGGCAGATCTGAAATGGAAACCTGAAGTGCAGGCTATGTGACGACACCCTTGTTTTCCACCACCCAGCCCTCCATCGCTATGGTTGCCTCAGCCATACCTGGAACTGTTAGGGAGGTACAATCAAACAATTCTCTAGGAAAAAAATTGTGCCCCTTTGGCGGGGTGGGGAAGGGGAAGGAGAAGGGGAGAGAGAAAGCTAGGCTTGGCCAGGCCAGTGTGTGGGGATGGTTAAGTTTCCCACTCGCTCCCTTCTTTCTCTGCTTGGCCTGAAGCCTGGATGCTTTTCAGAGCGTTTCTGACGCTGCCATCGCTTAAACCAGCAACAAACTCTATTAGCTGCTACTGCAAATTGGATTTGTTCAATGCGATTGGATTTTGCCTCAGGCCTATGTGGCTTTGTTTGGGTGCGGGGAGTGGTGGAGAGTGGGGAGGAGAGGAGAGGAGGGCGGAGGGCGGCGGCAGCCACTAATAATAGTGACTGTTGCATTTGTCTCCACAGTTCAAGCAGAACAGTAATCTGCTCCTAGAGGGCTGGATGAAACAATAGATTTGGGGAGCAGGAGGAAACCACAGGTGACTGCAGAGGCATCAGACAGTGGTGCTTCCTACTCTCTTCCCGAGCATCCTTTTTAGAGCTTTCACAATGTGGAGCATGGATGAAAGCAACTGGTGTGTTTTTTAATAAAAAGTACCTGGTAATGCTTATCAGTTCTGCTGAGGACCAAAACAGAAATGATGCAGAAGATCTGTGGTTGCATCGCCTGACATTCTCGCTCCCTGCCCCCACTTTAAAACAGCTGGAGTGGTGGTGGAGCCCTTTCCTCTCTGCAATGTTTTCCTGGTAAAAATTGCCCTTTTCCAAAACGTTTTAGGCTCCCTCAAGCTCCTGCTCTGACTAAAAGCAGAGCTCCATTTCCCCCAACTGCTTTAAAGGAAGAGCAATCTGTGGTCACATCCACACCATGCATCTGAAGCATTTTAATCCCACTTTAACATTCATTGCTCCCCCCTCCCCCCAAATCCTGGAAAGTATAGTTTATGGGATAATCAGCCTCATATAACCAATATGCTTAAGTCTAATTAATGCACAAAAGGGTTAAGACCATTGAGTAAGCTGTCCTGCCAGGCTTAGCTCACCTTGGGAGGGATTAGGTAATCAAGCGTTTGATCTCTCCCAGTCTACCTGAGGAGCTCAGTGTATGAGGTCTGAGCTGCTTGCTCCAAGCTCAGCCCACATGGCTCTAACAAGCCACTATTCAGTTCCTATATCAATAATTTAGGAACTATCTCCACTGTATAACTAAGCCAAGTTTTACTGCCTGTGCATGGATTTGATCTTTGTAGAGTTCGTAAGTGAACCATTTTTAACATACCAAACAAGAATGCTGGGGGTAAGAGGGAAGTTTTGGAACTCATACCGACATATTTTAAAGGTCTGACAGCCTATATTTCCATTCTTTGCTTTGCTGCATATTTTGTGATCTTAAATCTCTCCTGGGGTTCTCTCACCAAAGAGTACTTGTCTCAAACCTGTATCCTGGCATCCAGGAATTCTCCTTTCTATATAATTTTTTTTCCTGCACCAACAGTTTGTTAATGGTGCTGAGAGTTGTTAGGGGACCCCTCACAGAGATGCAATTCCCCACACCTTAAAAAAACTACACTTCTGATTATTCTTTGGGGTAAGCCATGATTGTTAATGGTGGCATAACAGTACTTTAAATGTATGGTGGGTGTGGACCTGTGAGAGAGCTCATCGTGGCTTTCCTGTGCCATGTCTGTTTTGGCTCCTTAGCTACAGGTGGCATCTGTTACGTGTCTTCAAAAAGCCCCATTAGCATCTGCAGTGCTTCCAGTAGCTGCCTGCACAGTAGCACGTCCTGTTCTCAGATCTGGTCTCTATTTGTTTGTTTTTTCTTGGAGCCAAACCAAAGAACACAGAAGGGAGGCAGGCAGCACTTTTTGCAGAGAGTTAAACAGCTGCTTGAAAAAAGAGGATTTTTGCTTTTGGTCTGTATGCTCACATTCCACTTTGGTGAGCAGGTTGTGCAGGTTCTTATATTTGTTTCAAAAATCCAGAACCCCAGTTTAACTGGAGGTGTCAGTGGCCCAAAGCAAATATGTATGTCTATGTGATGTGTCTCTGTGTCTGTGTTTGTGTTTGTGGTGAACATATACCACAGAAAAGTAAAGTAGCTTTCAGATGTCCTGTTTACCAATCATTTGTCCTGTTTGCAGGGAAAGTATAGATGGCATCAGCTATTTATTGAGCCTTCATTCCAATTTCTTTGTGGGGAGGTTGTTGATGGCGTTGCCCCAAGTGACATTCCACACCTCCCAGTGCATTTTACTGACACTTTGCTTGTTGCAAAAAGTCAGTCTTTGGGGGCAGTTGGTTTGTTGTGCAAAGACTTCTAACTCAGCCTTAATTTCATAACCTGAATTTTCTGCTATGTGACTGAATCCCATTTTAAAATAGCAACAGCCTGTAAGTGCCCTAAGGATGCTTCCAGATGGGTGTTTTATGATCAATGTTGCTCGTGCATGCTTGGTTTGGTTTGGTTTTCCCCCACATCCACACAATGTCATTGGCATCAAGATTATCTGGAATTTCCCCCAGATAATAAGTTCTTGCCACCTATTTGCAAAATCTCAATAAAACATAGGTAATATTGAGGCCTCACCTGGAAGCACTCCAAACCTCTTTCAAAACACTTTCAACTCTCTTTAAGAATGCATTTCTTCACTCCAAGCTCAGTTGCTTCTAGAGCTTGGAATCACCTTTATTTTGCACTTGTGTGATGTTTGTGCTTCTTCCTTCACACGAGTGGTTCAGAACAAGTGACAGACTGCTTGCATTTGCCATATAAAATCTGTATTCAAATTCTTGCTCAGTTAAAGGGCTCCTTGGATGGTCTTTGGCAAGTCCCTCTCAGGCTAACCCAGCTGGTAGAAGACTGAAGCTGCTCTCTGGGCTTCTTTGAATGAGGGTGGTCTACAAATAAATAAGCTTTCTTTGGCTTTCTGGATTTTGGCTGGAGAGGCAGCATCTGCCAAAAACAATACTCACCCATCATTGCACAAATTATTATCGCTCAAATGCTTAATTCTTACACATGCATACATAAGCAACCTCCAAAGGCATCTACTTACCATTCAGGTATGTAGTTCTGCATTCATGTATGTGTAATCAAAGACTGCTGTTCTTATGCATATGGGGCAGTATCCAGTGCACTCATTCCACTAGCGCAAGGCTTTATGCTTTTGCAACTGTACATTCTGTCCTCTCCTCTCACTGTGCATGCCCTGCACCTCCCCAAATCTGCTCCACAGATTATTTAGCACTGCGTTGGCTAATACCCATAGCATGTATTTGCGTTGTGTACACTGTGTTCATATACACACAGAGAAACATGAGAGAGAAGAGAGGAAATGTTGGGGCTTAATTTGGCTGAATACAAAAACTGGGACTTATTTCTGCTTAACCCACGTGTGTAGAAATGGGTTGTGGTTACTTGGTAAATGAAATGCACTCTAGAGATGCTCTACAGTCTTTGTGACTACTTTGCATATTCCAGGGCTGTATGTCTTGGCACAGAAAACAGATTTCTGGCCCTGGCGCAAATAAAATAAAAGCCTGGTTATTCACGTGTAATACTATATACCGCTAAGTAGTCTCCATATATGCCTAGTTGCATGGATGCTAGGTGTACAATAGTATGCTTAGTATACTTATATTTATATAACATTGTGTACCCAAATAACTACGTGTGAAAAAAGAAGAATAAATTAACACATGTATGCATACGTTAGTGAAGACCGTACTTGGAAGGTCAATACAGCCCAGGTGGTTAGGAAGGCCCAACTGAGACTTCATTTCCTTAGGGTCTTGTGAAAGAACAATGTTAGATAGCAACTGATGATTTCCTTCTATCGGTCCACGATAGAAAGTGTTCTTTCATACTGTATTATGGTGTGGTTTGCTGGTGTGACAGCCATGGACAGAAAGTCCCTACAGAGGGTGGTGAAGACAGCACACAATATCATGGGCTATCCCCTGAGTCAGCTAGATGTCATCGCAGGAGACTGTTGCCTCAGAAGAGCGAGGAACATTCTCAGGGATGACTCACACCCTGGCCAGCACCTTTTAAATCTCCTGTCCTTGGGCAGGAGATATAGAAGCCTAATAAGCTGCACCAACAGGTTAAAGAACAGTTTCTACCTGTGGGCCGTGAGGCTGCTGAATGAAAGACAGCAACATTGCAGCTGACGTTCGGAGTTGGTACGTACGACAGCACACAGAGTGTAACAAGGACTGAGAGATTGTGGGGGGGAGGGGGGGCTCGTTTAATCTCACTGTAAACAAGTGGTACAGTGACAATAAAGTATTTCTATATATTCTATATATGCTATGCCAATACCTCTATAATTATCCTTTGATACATAGGTAGCGCAGTCCAGATCACCACAGTACCTTACTCCACCAACTGCTGATGAATCCCATGAAAATGTGCTATAACATTTACAACTTGCATTGCACCATGCCTAATGAGCCTTCTCCCACCAAGCCAGTTCTTCCAAACCAGGAGTTGCCTGTCTTATGGAGGGCACCTCCCCAAAGGCCTCGGTAAGCGTGATCGGCTCTGGGGTCTATTATTTGGTGCTGACCTTTCTCTGTGGGAATAATACAGTTGAGCGTGGGAGACAGGAAATGCAGCAAATTAGGTTCAGCCGGGGCATTCACAGGAAGGGGCTGGGAAACACTGAAGCAAGAAGCCTCTTAGGACCCAAAGGGAACACACTTTGTTCCATTCCTTCTCATTTTCTCCCTCCACCTCTTTTAATAAAAGAGCTGTTTGTTATCCAAGGCGTTTCCTAGAGAAAGAATGGGCTAATATTTTGCTTTGCTTCTGCTGAATGGGCTGTAGATATTTTATTGGCCATCTGTAGTGTGGCACCAGCGAATCAATACATAGGCAGGCAGGAAGCAGTAGCATGTGTGCAATTTTAAGGCATGTACACAATTTAAGTGAAAGATGATTAAAGACTCAATGTGAGAGCGGAAGATGTGGCTGTGCAGAGCAGTAAGTGGTTCTTCCCTGGACATGGCAGGAGCTGGAAGATGGCCGTGGCACCCTCAGAAGTCTGGGCGATCTTTCTTCAGGGCTTTGTAGTCCGTGGAGACAGCCATGAACTATGGAAGAAGGTGTTGCTGATGATTGATGGTTTGCTCTCTTTGCCCCGTTGGAATTACTATGGCATGATGTGTCATTCCTCAATGCCCACTCCCCAGCCTTTCCAGGGTTCTGACTCTTCCCACTCCACCCTACATTTGACATGGTCCAATTGGACAGTTTCTTCATTCTCTTGTTTTTTAGCTGGGGTGATCAAAACATGTAACCTCCCACATACCTTGTACTGTTCATTAGGACTCAGTTTATTCCACGGTTCTGGATTATTCTTCCTATCCCAACTGAAAGGGGGAAAAGGAAAGGAAAGCCACATGTAATAAGTTTTACACATCTGGATAGTGCCATTGAGTATAACCCTCCCACCCTTCTCCTCATAGTATTTTATTATGAAGGATTCATCCAGTCACATTCACATCATTTAAAGCACAGGGCTTCCCACTGCAGAATCCTGGGATCCATAATTTGTCCATCATTAAGCTACAACTCCCTTAACAAACGATGATTCCCCAGTGGTTCATTGTGCTTCAAATATGTTTTGTCTCTGATCACTGCTCTTCTGAGGCTTCAAAACTCTTATTGGCCAAAGCACCGGTATTCCTAAGCTACGAATAACACAAGAGGATAGAAAACCAGGCAGGGTCCTCTCTTACTTTGATGGGTTTCTTGGCAGTGGTAGCCAATGTAGGATTGCTCTGAGGCATCATGGAAAATTAAAATGGAGCCCAGTAGACTTGGCTGCCTGATGTAGAAGGCCCAGGGCAACTGCAAACGCTGATGGGTCCTGCTGTGGGACACGAGCTGAGCAGCTGCCCCAGGATGCCACATGCTGGTGTTGGTCCAGAAATTACATTACAGCCGGGCTCCAACTGCCTAAGCTACACAATGGTGCTTTTCTGTGAAGGGAGTCTCTTCTCTTTTTTGACTTACTGTATTACTTGTGAGATGTATGGAAGTGAAAGCTGGACCATAAAAAAAGCTGATCGCCGAAGAATTGATGCTTTTGAATTATGGTGCTGGAGGAGACTCTTGAGAGTCCCATGGACTGCAAGAAGATCAAACATATCCATTCTTAAGGAAATCAGCCCTGAGTGCTCACTGGAAGGACAGATCCTGAAGATGAGGCTCCAAGACTTTGGCCACCTCATGAGAAGAGAAGACTCTCTGGAAAAGACCCTGATGTTGTGAAAGATTGAGGGCACAAGGAGAAGGGGACGACAGAGGACGAGATGGTTGGATAGTGTTCTCGAAGCTACCAGCATGAGTTTGACCAAACTGCAGGAGGCAGTGGAAGACAGGAGTGCCTGGCGTGCTCTGGTCCAGGGGGTCATGAAGAGTCGGACACGACTAAACAACTAAACAACAACAACATTACTTGTGAATTGGTTGGAAGGTTCCAAGTCCCATGTGTAAAAGAGATGAGATCAGTGGCGGGGAGTGCAAGATCTTCCTTATGAATTCACCTCACATGTGGTGATGGTGGCAGAAGTAGCACATGAGGCCAGAAGCATTTGATCTTGTCTGCTGCTTCTGGCATTGTTGTTGCTGCTCATATACTTCTAAGCTTATCAGCATGCTAATGCCTGACCACTGCTCTTGCTGCTCCTCACCCTGTTTCTGCTGTTTCCCAATACAGTGGTACCTCAGGTTACAAACACTTTGGGTTACAGACCCCACTAACCCGGAAGTAGTACTTTGGGTTAAGAACTTTACCTCAGGATGAGAACAGAAATCGTGCGCTGGCGGCACGGTGGCAGCGGGAGGCCCTATTAGCTAAAGTGGTACCTCAGGTTAAGAACGGTTTCAAGTTAAGAACAGACTTCTGGAACGAATTAAGTTTGTAACCAGAGGTACCACGGTACGAGGTGAGCAAGGAGGCTGAGGTCACTCTGCAGCCGCCATCCTTGGAGGACTGGGGCATGACAGGTCTCTTTCAGTCACCATGAATGAGCTTGTGAATGCTCCTCTTCCAGCAAGGCTGCAATGAGGCAACTGGAAGTGTTTGCTCCAATTTTTAACTAATCACAGGATTGTGCCTGAACCTGAACAAACTGTGGTTAGTCTAAAAAATGATTTATAAATTGAAACAAGCCAACTTCAAGCCTATGTTTTCAATAAACCATAGTTTAGCCATAGTTTAAGGTTCAGACATAATGCTAAACTGCGGTTAACTGAAAATAGAAACAAGCACTTTCATTCTCCTCTCCTGTGGTGAATGAAGGGAACTTTGTACATGTTCAGAGGTGCTTCTATGTACCCTATGGCATACAACTGAACCCTGACATGAAATCTGGATTCTGGGGCTAACCATGAGTCCTGATTTTCAAATTTAGCCTTACATGTAAGCTTCTCAGGACTTGTCTTTAAATGTTGTCATGTACATTAAGAAAAAGTGTCATGTAAATTAAGAAGAATAAAATGTTTATTGTTGTTCTTGCAAAGGACTAACAAGTATCTCTCATGAAAATGTGGCCCAGATAAAGTTTGAAACCAGGTCCCCCAAGGCCCACACTGACATCTGGACAAGCGTTTTCTCTTTCCATTGAGTGATGGAGACCAAGGCTATGGTTCTAGCTCCCTGGATTGGGGGTTGGTTTTCAAACATGTGGTTTGGCTGTGGCTGCTTTTATCGAGATGTGTACCCTCCTATAAATAATGTGTACACACATGAGGGTCCCTCCTGTAAAAACACATCTTCCTGCTGCCTTCTGTAGGGGGTGAAGCACCCCCCTTTCCCTCCCCCTCCTCGCCACAATCACAGACTCTTCAGGGTGTTTGGGTGTTTAGCTGCTGACTCTGGTTCCTTAGCAAGTAATGCAACGTGCTAACAAGATGATGGTTGTAAGCCACAAACTGCCAAGTCTTGTTACAATCCTCTTCTGTCGACTGCACTAACCATATAATCAATGTGGAGAGAGAGTTTTTTGTTTCGTTTTTTGTTCAGAATTGCCTTTTGAGGCATCAAAGTATTAAAAGTGAACAAGAAACCATTTGAAAATCTTAGTTCAACAACAAGGTGGGGGGGTGGGGCGGCTTCTGCAAGGTCGGGCTAAGACATATTGCTGCCTCCCCCCCCCCCCCAGCACGTAAAGCTAGCTAAAGAAGAAAATCCCACAAGTGCCTCTCCACGGTCCCAAGAAATGAGAACGCAGCCAATATTATTCTTTTGCCCTGATAGGGGCTCAAATCAATGATTAACAATTTCCTGCTCTGTCATTATGCTAGGGTAGCCATGTGAGTGACCTACGTTACAGAGAACCATCCTCTATTTTGAAGGGTTATCAGAAGATGGTGTGCTCTTTGAAGGTGTCCTCTCTTTGAGGACTGCCCAGTCCTGGCCTAGTTTAAATAAAAGGAACTTTTAAGAAGAGAAAAGAGGAGCCCTGAAGTTGCCCATCAACAATCAGGAGCTCCTGGTCAGCCGACTGAGCAGTCACACAAGTCACCTGCTGTCATCTCAACCACAGTGATAAATGCATTTCCCTTCTCTTTAAATTACATTTATTATTTCCAAATTTGTGCCTATACATATAAAGGACCACATGCAAATCTCATGCACGTTGGTGTCTTCTATTTGTGCCCAAGGGTAATTTGACAGTGGAACAGCCCAGCAAGGTTATGCATAAAGAAATGTTGGGGCAGAAGTAGTGCTTTAGCAATAGTGGGCTCCATATGTTCTAGAGCTAAAACACAATTCTGCACAAATGTGAAATCTAATTTATTTTTTGGGGTGAGGGTACAGAACCATTAAGATGTAAACTGGCAATGAACCTTACTGCCTGAACCGTGGGTGTCAAGTGAGTTCATTGCATCAGTGATTGTCTCCACAAAAGGCTTGACAATGCTGCACAGAGTGGAGCACGCAGAGGAGCATGTGGGGCGCCCCGTGAGACTGAAAAGAAACGCACAAAGATTCAACAGAACCAAGGAGATAAGGAACTATACAGTGGTACCTCTGGTTACGTACTTAATTCATTCCGGAGGTCCGTTCTTAACCTGAAACTGTTCTTAACCTGAAGCACCACTTTAGCTAATGGGGCCTCCCGCTGCCGCTGCGCCACTGCCACGTGATTTCTGTTCTCATCCTGAAGCAAAGTTCTTAACCCAAGGTATTATTTCTGAGTTAGCGGAGTCTGTAACCTGAAGCATATGTAACCTGAAATGTTTGCAACCCAAGGTACCACTGTACAACCTTTAGAAGACATCTGAAAGCAGCCCTGTATAGGGAAGGTTTTTTTAATGTTTAATGTTTGATTATGCTCCTGTGTGTGTTGGAAGCTGCCCAGAGTGTCTGGAGAAACCCAGTCACATGGGTGGGGTATGTGATAATAATAATAATAATAATAATAATAATAATAATAATAATAATAAATGTCCCAATTTTCATTGGAGAAATGTTGGAGGGTAGGGTTAAATTGACCAAGGGTCTGAATCAGTAAAAGCCAGTTTAACATGTTCACATGGGCTGACTCTCTGTGAAAGGCAGGAATGGGGAACCTCCAGTTGTTGCCAGACTCTAACCTTCATCAGCCCCAGCCAGCCTGGCCAATGACTAGGCATGATGGGAGCTGTAGTGCAGTGCCTCCTGGGGGGCCACAGATTTCACCGTCCCTGGTCATAAGGTGCCGCACTTATCCACTGAGCTTTCTGACATGGTTCGGAAAGTAGAATAATTTAAAGCCAGCACTGACAGATCCTGCAGATTGTGAGGCAGTAAAAAGAAGAAGAAAGTGGGGGCGGGGGGGGGGCGGGGAGCAGAATAGGTGGATGTGAAGCATCATATGATGGAGTGATGGGGAGATTTTGTGGGGTTTTTTTGAAACATTAGACTGAATGAGTCAATAGAGAATACACTGTTGAGAAGAATCACACAATAACTAAAATAGAGAGAGCTAAATGAAGCCCTGGAGAAGATTTCTAGTGTAGTTGTGCGAATTTATCCCATCACAATGAAAAAGTTAATGAAAAAACACGATGCTGAGTATTTCTGAGTTATTCTTTGCCCAGTGCACAAGGATGTAACTTCGCGTCTGTTGGTAGCACCAGATCACACTTCCACTCACCTTTTGAATGGTTTCATGAACTTTGTGGGTGGCTGGGGAGTAGTCTGGGATACCTGAAAGACATCTGCCCAACCTGAGGGCAGAGGCAGCCCTAGACTATCATGGTAGATCAAGTCAACTATTCCCCAATCCCAGTATGTCACCCCTGGAACTGACCAACAACAGTGTCTTCAGAGAAAAATATACAAGACTTAGTCGTGTGCATTCATTTCAGTGGTTTTACTCTGAGAATGACATAATTGCACTCAGTCCTATCCATATTCAGCTGCATGTGCATCGGGTCTATAATGTGGCAGGGATCTAACTTGTCTGCATGCCCATAGAATACCTTCAGTCATCGCAAAGTGTTGGAAGACACAAGAACTACCCACCTTGGAAGAATGGCAGATGAAGGTGATGGACTATATGGAATTGGCGGAAATGACCGGCAGAATCCGAAACCAGGGAGAAGAGTTGGTGGAGGAAGATTGGAAGAAATTTAAAGACTATTTACAGAAATATTATAAAATTAATGAATGTTAGACTGATGTTGGATTGAGGTTAAGGGGTTTTTAGTAACCGGTACGAAGGAATATGTAAAAATGGAATGTTAACAGGTGAAAATTTAAAGGTATAATATATTAAGATCAAGATAAGGATAAGGTAGAGGGAAAGGATTTGCTGAATAAATAAATTGAACTGGAATACAAAGAGGGGAGGTGTGGTGAGGGCCAGGAAACAAGCAAATACAAGATATATTATATTTGAAAAGCTAGATTCTGGAAAACTGATGGAGCTGGGTAAAGGTAAGGTAAAGGTACCCCTGCCCGTATGGGCCAGTCTTGACAGACTCTAGGGTTGTGCGCCCATCTCACTCAAGAGGCCGGGAGCCAGCGCTGTCCGCAGACACTGTCCGGGTCACATGGCCAGCGTGACAAGCTGCATCTGGCAAGCCAGCACAGCACACAGAATGCCGTTTACCTTCCCGCTAGTAAGCAGTCCCTATTTATCTACTTTCACCCGGGGGTGCTTCCGAACTGCTAGGTTGGCAGGCGCTGGGACCGAGCGACGGGACTGCACCCGGCCGCGGGGATTCGAACCGCTGACCTTTCGATCGGCAAGTCCTAGGCGCTGAGGCTTTTACCCACAGCGCCACCTGGGTCCCTGGAGCTGGGTACAACTTGGCTAAATGAGGATTTCTTGGCTTTTTGGAGGCCAGGATGGGTTACCTGACAAAATGTGGTTTTACTAGTGGTCATGCCAGTAAAATGCTGGCAGACTGGCAAGCCTCATTTCTAGATTTAGGTTTCTCATTCATGCAGGGGGACCGGAGAGTAAATATGGTAAAATAAAATATATTAAGGTGCTTAGATATTATGGTAACAGAGGCTGTTGTAAGCTGGGTAAGTATAGACTTGAAGAATGGCATTTTAATGCATATTTACCTGTCAGGCAATGGCTGCAGATCGTGGTGAAGTGCCCGGGGGAAATAACCTGCATCTCTCCATTTAAATGAATATCCAGGACAACGGCTGACATGATATTGAGGCCTGACAGGAGATGGAAAGCTGACTGTCAGCTGCAGGCCTGTCCTCTTATAATGGGGCAGCGTTAACTCTTTTTAGGTCATCACTGAGCCTAACTCACCATTTAAAATATAATACAATCTTAAAGCAGAGGGGAGATTGTGGGGTGGGGTTGACTTCATTTGAAGCTATAGATGGCAAAGTAATCCCTGCTTTGGAAGGAACCTGATAGGATGGGAAGACATTTTAAAGAAAATAAACTTGGCTTCAGAATTTAGACTCTGGGAACATGGAGATGTTGTTGTTATTGTTGCTATAGTGATGATGATGATGATGATGATTAATCAGCTCCCCCTTCCTCCAAGAAGGTCAGAGGAAAATGCAAAAAGATAAGTGTGCCTGCAGCTCACAGTGCAAAATATGCAAAACAAAAGGAAGAAGGACTGGGCAGGGAGGAAGAAAAGGAAACTTTATCTCATATTACCCTTGCAACTGCCCGATGAAGTGAGGCTGAACAGAGAAATAGTGGCTTGTCCAGCACTCTGCCCAATACCCAGCACAGGCCCCCTGTATTAATTTATTTTCATTTCTTCTTACTTTGAGTGAGTAACAGCAGTCACCTCTAGGTGATCAGCTGTTGCAGGAATAGAGTTGTACACCCCTACACTCTTGACTGCAACCAGGGCTCTGTCATTCTCTTTTCTGTCCTTAAAACATAGCTGGCTTTTTAAGGTTACAGAGGAGATGGGAACCATATGCAGATCACAGAACCACAGACTCACATAATTGTAGATTTGGAAGTGATCCAAAGGGCAGGGGCGGAGGAAGGGGGTGCAGTGGGGGTGGGCCGCCCCAGGTGTCACCACTGAGGGGTGTGACAAAATGCCGGGCGCACTCACTGCGGGGCCTGCAGCGTGCCCGAGCCACGCGTCTCTCCAAACAGTCCGCCCGCTGCCTGCCCTCCAGCTGTAGGGCAGCTGAGTGGGAGGAGGCAGGCAGACTCCTCAGAGGCCCCGTGGAGCGTCCTGCCCCAGCTGGCCTCGCCCCGCGGGCGGCTGGCCCTGCCCTTGGGCGCAGGGCATGCACACTGCCCCAGGCGCCCAATTGGCTTGCTCCACCGCTGTCTAAGGGACATCTAGTCTAACCCCTTACAAATGCAGAAATCTCTACCAAAACACTCCTGACAGATGGCCATCCAAATTCTGCTAAAAAACTTCCAATGAAGTCCACCACCTCACACTGGAATCATAGAATCATAGAATCATAGAGTTGGAAGAGACCACAAGGGCCATCGAGTCCAACCCCCTGCCAAGCAGGAAACACCACCAGAGCATTCCTGACATATGGTTGTCAAGCCTCTGCTTAAAGACCTCCAAAGAAGGAGACTCCACCACACTCCTTGGCAGCAAATTCCACTGTCGAACAGCTCTTACTGTCAGGAAGTTCTTCCTAATGTTTAGGTGGAATCTTCTTTCTTGTAGTTTGGATCCATTGCTCCGTGTCCGCTTCTCTGGAGCAGAGTTCCACTGCTGAAGAGCTCTTACTGTCAGAAAGTTCTTCCTGATGTTTAGTCAGAATTTCCTTTCTTGTAACTTGAACCCATTGGTTCGGGTCCTGCCCTCCACAGAAGGAGGAAACAAGCTGGTTCCACCCTCCATGTGACAGCCCTTTAGATATTTAAAAATGGCTATCATATCTCTTCTCAGTCTCCTCTCTTCCAGTTGACTCCATCAACTGTTCCTCATAAGACTTGGTTTTCAGACCCTTTATTATCCTGGGGCGGATCTACACTCATGGTTTATAACATTAAGAAGAGTTAAGGCATGGTTTTCAAAATGTAAGGGTCACATTACATTTTGCTAAGAATGCTAAGAATGTGTTATTAAAACGTGACACCAGAGGGCATTGCAAAGCAACCAGGAACCAGGCAGTAAGAGGAACTGTTGTTATGGAGGAAGAACGTTAAGGTAATGAACTTTTTTTTAAAAAAAACAAAACAGCATGCCCTGGGATGTTTTAGAACAATATAGCTAGTATTGTTTTAATAATGTTAAAAAGGTCAGTGTAGATCCAGCCCTGGTCACTCTCCTCTGCACATGTTCCGGCTTGTCAATGTCCTTCTTAAATTGTGGCGCCTAGATATGGACACATTATTCCAGGTTTGGTCTGACCAAGGCAGAATTTCTGCTAGAAGTTTTAGAGCTACATATAGTCAAAACATGTGGGTATTGGATTTGGGACTGTAGTAGTAAGCCCCTCCCTGACCCACATGCATTCAGTTGTATGCATACAGACTCCATGTAAGATGCCCAGTTATTTAACAGAACATGTGTAGGTCGGGGGGGGGGGCTGTTACCACAACCCCACTCCCTCCATGTGCTTTCACTGTACTCAATTTGAATGTCCTGTCTAGTGCTACAAAGGACTCAGCATGTTGTCTGTGTAAAACAGGGCAGTACTCCTCTGATTTTCCCTTCTGGCCTTAGATTCACTCATTATTGGACTAGAAGGGGAAATAGGGTGCTGTGGGTTAAACCACAGAGCCTAGGACTTGACAATCAGAAGGTTGGCGGTTCAAATCCCCACGATGGGGTGAGCTCCCGTTGCTCGGTCCCTGCTCCTGCCAACCTAGCAGTTCAAAAGCACCTCAAAGTGCAAGTAGATAAATAGGTACCGCTCTGGCGGGAAGGTAAACGGTGTTTCCGTGCACTGCTCTGGTTCGCCAGAAATGGCTTAGTCATGCTGGCCACATGACCCGGAAGCTGTACGCTGGCTCCCTCGGCCAATAAAGCGAGCTGAGCACCGCAACCCCAGAGTCGGTCACGGCTGGACCTAATGGTCAGGGGTACCTTTACCTTTACTCAGGATTTAAGCTTAAGGGCCACAAAGTCTAAGGCTAGAAAGAGACATGGAGAGCCCAGTCTATAGCTGCTATAGTACTGCCTTGTTTGACACAAGGCTATGCTATGAAGGCTGTGTATTTCAGTCCCTGCTGTTGGTTCTAGACAGGATGAGGGTGGGACAATCAGGAGCATTATGGGTGGACAGCATTGAGGTGGGTGATGGCTACAACTTGAGCAATGATTTGCAGGCAAGTTGTGAGATCCTTGCTCGCTAATATCTTGGGATATTGTGGAGTATCCCAACTTGCCTGGGTCTAGCTGGAGTAGGTGATTGCAAATCATGATATACCCAGTGGGTAATTCAAATTCTGAATGTGAAAATTTACCTCAGTATTTTAGAACACGAGACACTTTGGCATTTCCTGACTGCTTTCATTTTGGCAGGTATCAAATATGAAATTTCATCAAGCTGTTAACTGTCAAACACTAATACTACCACATGACATCTGTCAAATACAGGCATATATCCATATGTCAGCTATAATCAAATACGGTCAAATATTATTTATCACATTTTTATCCCAACCTTCCTCCAAGGAACTGGTGGTGGTGTACATTATTCTCCCCACTGCCTCATCCTTGTGATAACATTATGAGGTAATTCTGAGAGAATACATGGCCTATGGCCGTGCAGAGAGCATCATGGCTGAGCAGGCTTTTGAACCCTCATCTCCCTGATTCTAATTTGACATTCTAACCATTGCATGATGTTGGCACCAAATAAAGAAATACTATTAAAATGCTATTGGATGCCAACTGTCAAATATAAAATACCATTGTACAATGGCTCTCAAAAATTGTCCAGTACTAAACACTCAGATCAAATACAACCAGGTGTTGTATGCAGATATAAAATATTCAGAGGAAGTCCAGTAAATATTTGAATATTCAGAATACTGTGACTATTTTGCATACCAATTCTCTGATGAGATATTTTCAAGCAAATTGGTTTCAGCTCCTACTACTTGTCTTCTAACTTCCAGTCAAAATCTCTCCCCCCCCCCCCCCGCCCAGCAGTCCTTACTCTGAAGCAGTCACAGCTACCTCACACGGGGTGTTAAGGAGAACAAGGACAAGATCTCCATGTGTGAAGCTGAAGAGATGGAATTAAGCCTTCAAAATTAACACTAAAAAAACTTGAGAGACTCCTGTGAACTCCTGTAGCTATGACAACTGGCTGCTGGGGAGACTGCCAGGCATGGAGCCATATTAGAACTCCAGCTGCTTGTAGCTGTGGATCCAAAAGGAGGAAATGAACCGAGCACGTGGGTCCCCTGGAGAAGCCACATTTGCCCTCCGCCACACAGGCACACGCGTGCCTCTCTCCAGGATATTCGGTAATCTGTACGGCTGGTCTCACAGGTATAGATATTTAGGTATCTGCCTGTCAGTGAACAACAAACGAATATCCTGCCATCCCATCTCAGTCTACCAGATTCTTTAAAGTGTTTCTCTTTCATTCTGTGCACCCAAACACAAATCCTTTTATGCTAGGGATTCCCAGCCTTTAAAAATAACAAAGCCACCCCATCCTAAAGTTGCACCTTATACTCTGAGCTGCGGATAAATGAATCTGTCAATTTAGGTTTCTCTCAATTTCCCATTTTTTCCAAGCTTCAGTTCAGTCTGCCTATTTCCACAGCAGATTTTTTCTCTTTAAGCCCCACAAAAATCAAGCCTTTTTGTACAACTTTCTCCTAATATGCACATTTTTAATGAAATTTTGCCCAATACATACATTTTCCTAAACATTGCTTCATAATTGCTGTATAGTTTACTTATTTTCACACTTGCCCCTGATGCACAAATATTTGTATGCTTTTTTGGCATTAAAGATCCCAAATTTTGTAGAAGCACAAAGAAGAATGGCAAGGTACAGTTGTGCTTCAATTCACATATTGGTTCAGGAAGTATGAATTAGGCAGGTGCAAACTGAAATGTGACTCAAATGAATTTCTCCACATACCCCCCGCTGTCCCACCTCTGAGCTCCTCTGTGGAGTCTCCTCAGTTATTAATGGTATGAGTTCACAGGCCACCTTAGGTCATTCTTTGCCTCTGGTTTGTTTTGTCCATCTAGCTAAGATCCATGTGTGCCTCCTTCTTGTTATTTCTTCCATTGCTGGTTGTCTTATCCATGTATTTTCAAATTAAGTTATGCTGTTGTGCTTCAGAAGAGGCAGGCAATTAGAATTTCATCACTAGAGTGACCTGATGCCAAGCAGAGCAGGGCTCTCTCTTGTATTCCTAATAGATATACAGCAAAGGAAATTTCAACAGGTCCAGCTTGGCTCCCCTGTGCAGCGCTGGGAGATGAAAAGCTGACCCACACCAAATTCCATCTTCCAAACAACTATTAAAAGTATAAATAGGAGCTCTCTTCTCTTTTGCATCTGGCTACCCTAAATTTCACTAAACCTGGCCACAGAATTTACATCCCTCCAGCTCTCCTGTTCATTCCATTGGGATGGGAGAGAAATTCTATTCGGTTTGCATTTAAAAGTGAACTTTCTGAAACAATATGCAGACCAAAACACAGCCATCTTTTGAAATTCACACTGTTCCAAATTCTTCTGTGTGGTTCTCCAACCAAGTCATGTGCACAAAAATGCATATATTCATGAAAATATGCATTATATAGAAAAATGCATTATATTATGGGAAATTGGTTTGCAAAAATGTGTATATTAGGCAAGACTGCGTACGAAAATGAATATTTTAAGAGACGTTCACACTAAAATGCTGATGAATTTTCATGATGAGGTTTAAAAAAAACAAAAGTTGATGTGGAAAATTTGAGATCTGAATGTAAGGTTGGAAAAACCTTTTCAATCAAGCTATATATAAACATTGTGAAATAAATAATATAACATAATAAATAAAAATGAGACACTGAGAGAAACTGAAATAGACAGATTCGGTCACCCCTTCATTCCAGTCTGGCAGTATAGGCTGGTCCATTAAGGAAAATGGGACCCTGGACCACCAACCTTAGCCTGCCCCCATTTGCCTGCCTCCTTGCTTATATCCATTCCAAGGGATGGCACTGCCTGTCAGCCTCCCCCTTCTCGGTCTCTGTCCTTGTAGAACTCAGCAGGGATGAGGACATTGGTTCTGTCATTAGTTCTGTCTCCACCTTCTGTTGACCTTCCACCCTACCAGACCCAATGGGCACCAGGCGCCAGTGGGCCATGTTTTTCTGATTGGTTGTGTATATATCTTAATCCCTATGGTCATTGCTTTGTTTATCCACACATTCCCTCTGGACTGCATTAATCCAGCTCTGCTTGCTCAGTGCCCATGAGGAAAAGGATCCCCAGAAATGGGGAGAGTTGCTGATGGGATCTCTCTGGCTGTTTGTGTTGATATCGAAAATGATTACTGATAAAACTCTTGCAAAGTGCAGAAGTGTTTACCACCTTTAGTGAATCTGTGAGTTGTCATTATTAGTCCCTACAAAAGGGAGACAGGGGCTGAGAAACAGCAACTTGCCAAAGGCTAACCTTGCAATGTAATGACAGAGCTGGGAATTATACCCGTGGCTCCAGGACCAGCCGCAGATGTGTTCTGCTGGGGAATGTGTGAGCAGGTACATTGGAGAAGAAAACCCGTAGAGAGGAGTAGCCCCATGTGCTGCTGTGCCTATTTTGCCACAGAGGCTGAAGGTGACTGTACTGATGCCCCAGGTATGATTTGCCCCTCACACCTCATTGCAGAATGAGCGTATGGTCCCTGCCACTTGCTTGTTCATCCACCATGCCTGTGGACCTGGCAAGAAGACACTATCTCAGACCCTGTGGTGAGAGCATCAGCAGCTTGGGTTGCCCCCAGGCTCTGCAGCCTCCTGCTTTCCCCCAAAGGTGAGATTCCGTTTCTTCCTTCTGGGCAAGGTCATGGGAACTAGGTCAGAGGCTAGATATCCATGGATTTACAGGGATATTCAATCTTTCTCAATTATGTGTGTACCAGTGACAAGACATATGCAGGTCTTAGTCACAGATCTCCCTCTGTCTCTTTGAAATCTACAACAGGGCTGGTCCAACCATTAGGCAGAATAGGACAAGTGCAACAGGTGGCTGTTCCTCCCAAGGCTCATAGCCATTCTCATTTGTTGCCACCTAGTCTCTCCTGGGTCTCCTAATGTGGCTCTCTATCACAGATGTGGTGCAGAATGCCAGTGCTGAAGTAAGAGTCAACTGCCAACTCAGTCAATGTAGAGGGCACCATTTTGTTTTTTGCCTCAGGCAGCAGCATGCCTTGGGCATGCTGAACCCATCTCTCCCCACGCATATTTCTTCCATTGTGTCCTTCCTCAGCCCTGTCCCAGAAAACACTGCTGTCAATATACAATAATAAGAGCAGCCTACCACCACAGACAAACAAACCAACAAACCAACATCCTTCTCCAGAATGGCCTGGTGCCTTTGGCAGCAATGCAACTTGATCTGCAGCATATGAAACGTTCCATGGCAAGGAGCTAAAGATGGTCACCTACTAATGTTTGTGGTGAGGTGTATTTAACACTGTGTCCTCCTACCTGTCCCTACCTTGGGATGCGGGTGGCGCTGAGCCTCTTGGGCTTGCCAATCAGAAGGTCAGTGGTTTGAATCCTTCTGATTAAATACATAGCAGAAGGTTATAGTGAGCAAGTGTCAGTCGATTTGGGAGAGGAGCATTCTTAGCTAGTCTGCTCTCTTCTGGTACTTTTAAGGATTTAATATGGGAAAGTATGGTATTGGCTCTAATTCCAGAGCACCCAACTCTCCTAGCAAGAGGAATACATGCTGGTCATTTCTGCACTACAATCATCATGGAAGTCCTGGAGGTAGAGGTAGAGGTAGAGGTAGGGCCAGGGCTAGGGCTTAGAGCCAGGGCCACGGCCACGGCCAGGACCAGGGCTAGGGTTAGGGCTTAGAACCAGGGCTAGGGCCAGGACTTAGAGCCAGAGGAATATTTAGCATCTTCCTGAATGACAATCCCCAGGATTCTTTGCAGGAAGCCATTTCTGTTAAGAAGGTATCAAACTGCCATAACAATATTTGTTGATTCTGCTGCAACTGACAAACACAGATATCCCTCTGGTATAAAACTGATGCAAGTTTGTAGTTTAGACATGCCTATGAGCTGCTGAAGACACACTGTGGTTCAAAAGAAAAAAGATAACAGATGATGGTTTGACTGTAAGGAGAAAGGGATTGGTGGACCAGTGCTTGAGATCTTTCAAATCCTGGAGATAGGACTATGAGATTTCAAGAGACACCAGCTAAGCTGGTGGGGTGGGGCGAATCTGTCCTTGTCATTTCATCTCCTAAGGGTGATTGTTGTTGAAACATTAAGTATCTCAGAGCTGTTTTTCATTTTAGCTTTGAGGTATTTGTGAACAAGCAGCTCATGATGTGGGTTGGGACAGGGAGAGGTTAAGCCCAAAAAACAGTCCTGGAGATCAAGGCCAGGAAAGTTCCCACGAGAAACTCTTTCCCACACACTCATGAACTCCTTCCTGCTCCTTTAACACTTTGGCCCTAGACAGGAAGCAGGAGACCAAACTTTCCATGTGGGAATCAGGCTCTGATGATAAAAGAAGCCGCTTGCAGTGACAGGGGCAGAGAAACCAGATCTGGATGCTTCTACCTCATCCCACATCCGTGCTTGGGGTTGTTTCCAATGCTAGTCCTACTCAGATTAGATCCATTTAAATTAATGGACCTAAGACATTTATGGTTCATTAATTTCAATGGTAGCAACCCTTGGGTTTTATTTTTTCCTTCATTGCTTTGGCCAGAACCAGCAGTTAGTAGTGACAGACCTTTGCTGGGAGGACTCAGAAACTGTTAAAGGGATTAGCCTCAGTTTCCACTACACAGAGAGGGCAGGGGGCATGAGAAAGAGAACGAGAATGAAAGAGAGAGAGAGAGAGAGAGAGAGAGAGAGAGAGAGAGGTGCTACAAGTCCCTGACCACCCTAGCACAGGGGATTTGGGTTCAGATCTACACAGATAATAAATAGAAATGGTGGAAATAACCGCCTTTGCCTTGGAAGTCCCTCCCCCTATTCCCTGGCTTTTGAAGCTGACTGTGGTTACACGGTGGAAAGGGAAAGCGCACTGTACATTCTCTAGGACATGGTCTTCTCTTGTCTAGGGGCGCAATGGGACTAGGAGGGCCCATGGAGGGCCCTACAAAAATCCAGAGCTGGCCTTGCCAATGCCTGTTAAGAGGCTGGTGAACATCCCCGGACGTCTGTTCAAGTGTTGTGTGCACAGCTCAATCCCAGGCACAGGGGCTCTAGAGCTGATAATTGCTTTGCTAAGTGCCCTGGGCAGATGGTGTCAAATTGAATCAATGATAGTTTTAGCAGAAGCAAACAGATATTATAAAAGCATTAGGCATCTTCAAAGGGTGACTCACGGTGCACTTGCCAGAGGCGCAGCGGCCTGGTGTTTGGCAGGCAGGCATAGGCAACTGAGAGAGAGGGATGAATAGCCATTTGCCCCTTTGCTGTTCCTTCCTCCATTTTTCCCAGGGCAGTTTTGCACAGGTGCAAACTGCAAATCCATCCATGAGTTCCACCTTGGCTATTTGCCAGTATGCTATTGGGGAACTACAGGGTCCCAAGAGCAGAATGGAACAACCAGTTATTGGGACCGTGCAAGGGCTTGCAATGGTGTCAGTGCAGGTCAGTCACACCCACTGTATAGACTCTGCCCCGCTGCAATGTGGAAAGCAGTGCTGGAATGATGGGGTTGGGAGATGTGGGTCTATAGTTCACACATGTACGTTGCTTGATTACTATAGACCTGTTTGCTGTACACTTGATGGCTGCTACATCTGTGGCAAGGTAGTTTCCTTAAAGATGCATATGTGCAAAAATAAATACGAAAAGTACTCTGGACATGTACAAAGCCTCTTTCACTTACCGCTGAGCAGCTGAGCAGGGCTTCCTTCCCAAGGCAGACAGTACATCTAGTATACCTGAAGGAGCGTCTCCACCCCCATCATTCAGCCCAGACACTGAGGTCCAGCGCCGAGGGCCTTCTGGCCGTTCCCTCACTGCGAGAAGTAAAGTTACAGGGAACCAGGCAGAGGGCCTTCTTGGTAGTGGTGCCCTCCCTGTGGAACGCCCTCCCATCAGATGTCAAGGAAATAAACAACTACCCGACTTTTAGAAGACATCTGAAGGCAGCCCTTTTTAGGGAAGTTTTTAATGTTTGAAGTTTTATTCTGTTTTTAATGTTCTGTTGAAAGCCTCCCAGAGTGGCTGGGGAAACCCAGCCAGTTGGGTGGAGTAGAAATAAATTATTATTATTATTATTATTATTATTATTATTATTATTATTATTTATTCAGAGGCACCTTTTGTTTTCAAAGTTAAGCACTGGTTAGACCTTCTTGACATAATTTTGAGAACATGGATCTATTTCTTTAAAAACTATTGAAACATATGGTGATATCCTCAGCTAAACATTATGCTAGAATTACTTGGTCACTTCCATCTATGTCTACTGACATCACCCTTTTAAGATCGCCAAAGAGTCTTCCAGGTGATTGTAAGAGGTGCTTTGGCGATAGTTAAAGACTGGTGCCAAAGCACCTCTGGGAGGCTATGCCTGCAGCCACAGGAAGTGATGGCAGCAGTGTGGGAAGCGGTGAGGGAAAGAGGGGGTGGGTGGGCAGGCAAGTCGTGGCAGGGGAAGGGGGTGGGGGGACATGGATGTGTAGCAGCACCTATTTTTTTTTGGGGGGGGGGAGACCACTGGCTGCACCTTCCATTTCTTCTGAAAAATAAGTCTCCCTGGTCTGGGGGGGGGGGGGGAGAGTGGGAAGAAGCGCAGGGAGAATTCAGGATGACTATGATTGAATGATGGTATTGTGTGGATGCCCTACCAGAAATAGGTGAACAAAGCATTACAAATCCACACAGGTCTATTAATAGCATCAGGCCTATTACTATCTGTGTTTTATTTATGTTTTGCAACTATCAGTGAATGATCTGGAAATGTTATTATATTTTATTCTGAAAACTTTGCAAATGTGAGTCGTTTTGAGCATGGTTTAGCACAGGAGGGTGGCATACGAATAAACTGATGATGATGCCTGCGACTATGCTGCGACTAACTCATTCTCATTGCAACCGAGTAGTGATCTCCCTCCAGAAACGTACCTCACGTCGGGGCTGTAGATGGCCAGCCTCAAGAGGTAGAGCGCAGCGCTACCCAGTCCGAGTCCAATGAAGCCAATGAGGGGGATGAGCTGGAGAGAGAGAGATGAAAAATACGTAAATAAAATGAATATTTATCAGGGGGACTGGGGAGTTAAAGGGAGCCCTGACACATCAGGAGATTTACAGGGAAAATATGGCACAGCAATCGTATAGCCAAGCTCTAGTACACAGTGTAGCTGTCAGTTTGAGTGACTGAATTAAAAGAGGGGGAGAAAAATAGACATATCTAGGGGAGGAATTGGATCTGGGGATGAGAAATTGCCTGCCACTCCCCATACCTCCCGGGATAGGGGAGAGCAAGGCCTCTTAACACTGGATATTGGAGCATTTTGGTGGGTGAGTGGGAAAGTCTAGGGGCAGTAGAAGGAAGCATGTATTTTCTCCCTCTGCCTGCTGAGCCCTTAGGGAGATGGTTATGAGGGGCATTTTGTCAACAGCCATGTAACTGATGGAGCTGTGTTGCTATTTGTGGGAGATGAGAAGATGAGCACCTTTGTCTGGTAAATGAAAGCCATTATTTATTGTGATACACTTAGTATCTTCACTTTTGCACTTCTCCATCCAACTCAGATTGATTTTTATCAATCCACTTACCCATTCTTGACCTCTCTTGTTCACACTGAGTTTACTTTCTCACACCCCAATCCAATCTTCCTTCCTTCCTTCCTTCCTTCCTTCCTTCCTTCCTTCCTTCCTTCCTCCCTCCCTCCCTCCCTCCCTCCCTCCCTCCCTCCCTCAATGTCATTTTCTACTTAACCACCTCGTAGGCAATCTGCTGTTCTCAAAATTAGTGGAGAGCAGTAAAAAGATGGATTAATGCTTATTTATGGTACAGGCATTCCTATAGGAATGTCTCCTTCCACACAGTCCTGCCATCCATTGAAGACAAGGAAGTGGGCAGCCCTTTACCATATCCTCCCACTGTCTTAAGTGTCATTGTTGTGAAAGTGTGGTGAAGAGCCTTGCCCACTGTGGCACCCAAGACATGGAGCATGTTGTCTGGTGAGATCCAACTGGCTTCCTCTTTCCAGGAACCAGTTTGTGGAATGAGGTTTAATGAACACAGAATATAGGGATACGACCTTCTGGAGAGGAATAATCATTCTAACAATTTCAGCTTTCTTTCAACTTTTTTAATATATAAAAAGTTCCTAGTCCATATGGTTACAACAGTCTGAAAATACGTGGTCAATGCATGGTTGAATCTTAAATGCTGATATAGAGGACATGGTAGAGAATGTTTTCTTCTGGTCAGGAGGCATAGCTGCATCCTTGCTTCCCCCCATGTGTTTTGTAAAGAAATATTTTCTCTTTGCTTGCCTTGAATATCTAGTCAGGGTCACAGTTGGGCCACCAATGAAGCTGAAGGAAGGTACTTCATGACACCAAAGCTACTCGTGCCTTGAGTGACCATAGTGGATCCAAGAACCCCCAAACTGAGCACCAGCCTCTTTAAAGGGAATGCAACCTTACCTAAAACAGGTTGACCCCACCAGTACAGTCAAAAGAACCAGGTGGAGCTTCAGTTTAACCAGCATTTGTCCAGTCCATCACTGAGTCTAGACCATCCACTGCCTCAGCTGCAGATGCAAAGGATAAATAGAGAGGTGTTTCATCTGCATAGTGATGAAGGAAGGGAGATAGTAGTAATGGGGGACTTCAATTACCCAGATATTTGTTGGATGTCAAACTCAGCCAAGAGCATAAGGTCAAACAGATTCCTCACTGGCCTTGCAGACAACTTCATTGTTCAGAAAGTGGGAGAAGCAACAAGAGGAACAGCCATTTTAGATCTGGTCCTAACCAATGTCGATGACCTGGTTAATGGGGTAGAAGTGGAAGGATCATTAGGCGCAAGTGATCATGCTCTTCTGAAGTTTACTATACAACGGAAAGGAGCAGCCAAGCATACTAGGACTCAATTTCTTGACTTTAAGAAAGCCGACTTCATAAAACTTAGGGAAGTGCTGGGTGAGATCCCATGGACAGTAATACTAAAAGGAAAGGGAGTTCATGATGGCTGGGAGTTTGTTAAGAGGGAGATAGTAAAAGCACAACTTCAGGCAATACCAATGAGACGGAAACATGGAAGGTGCCTAAAGAAGCCAGGGTGGCTATCTAAAGAACTTTTAACTGAGTTAAGATTAAAAAAGGATGTGTACAAAAAATGGAAAAGGGGGGAAACCACCAAAGAGGAATTCAAACAAATAGCCAGCACATGTAGACACAAAGTCAGAAAAGCTAAAGCACAGAATGAACTCAGGCTTGCTAGAGAGGTTAAAAGCAACAAAAAAGGCTTCTATGGGTATGTTCGTAGCAAAAGGAAGAACAAAGAAACAGTGGGGTCACTCAGAGGAGAAGATGGTGAAATGCAAACAGGGGACACAGAAAGGGCTGAACTCCTCAATGCCTTCTTTGCCTCAGTCTTCTCCGATAAAGAAAACAATGCCCGACCTGAAGAATTTGGAGCAAATGATTCAGCAGAGGAAACACAGCCCAGAATAACTAAGGAGATAGTACAAGAATACTTGGCTAGTTTAGATGTATTCAAGTCTCCAGGGCCAGATGAACTGCATCCAAGAGTATTAAAAGAACTGGCAGATGTGATCTCAGAACCACTGGCAGTCATCTTTGAGAATTCCTGGAGAACAGGCGAAGTCCCTGCAGACTGGAGGAGGGCAAATGTTGTCCCTATTTTCAAAAAGGGGAAAAGAGAGGACCCAAATAATTACCGCCCAGTCAGTCTAACATCAATACCAGGGAAGATTCTGGAGCAGATCATTAAGCAAACAATCTGTGAGCACCTAGAAAGGAATGCTGTGATCACCAATAGTCAGCATGGATTTCTGAAAAATAAGTCATGTCAGACTAACCTGATCTCATTTTTTGACAGAATTACAAGCCTGGTAGATGAAGGGAACGCAGTGGATGTAGTCTACCTTGATTTCAGCAAGGCATTTGACAAGGTGCCCCATGATATTCTTGTAAAGAAGCTGGTAAAATGCGGTCTTGACTATGCTACCACTCAGTGGATTTGTAACTGGCTGACTGACCGGACCCAAAGGGTGCTCATCAATGGTTCCTCTTCATCCTGGAGAAGAGTGACTAGTGGGGTGCCACAGGGTTCTGTCTTGGGCCCGGTCTTATTCAACATCTTTATCAACGACTTGGATGATGGACTCAAGGGCATCCTGATCAAATTTGCAGATGACACCAAACTGGGAGGGGTGGCTAACACCCCAGAAGACAGGATCACACTTCAAAACGACCTTGACAGATTAGAGAACTGGGCCAAAACAAACAAGATGAATTTTAACAGGGAGAAATGTAAAGTATTGCACTTGGGCAAAAAAAATGAGAGGCACAAATACAAGATGGGTGCCACCTGGCTTGAGAGCAGTACATGTGAAAAGGATCTAGGAGTCTTGGTTGACCACAAACTTAACATGAGCCAACAGTGTGACGCGGCAGCTAAAAAAGCCAATGCAATTCTGGGCTGCATCAATAGGAGTATAGCATCTAGATCAAGGGAAGTTATAGTGCCACTGTATTCTGCTCTGGTCAGACCTCACCTGGAGTACTGTGTCCAGTTCTGGGCACCACAGTTCAAGAAGGACACTGACAAACTAGAACGTGTACAGAGGAGGGCAACCAAAATGGTCAAAGGCCTGGAAACAATGCCTTATGAGGATCGGCTAAGGGAGCTGGGCATGTTTAGCCTGGAGAAGAGGAGGTTAAGGGGTGATATGATAGCCATGTTCAAATATATAAAAGGATGTCACATAGAGGAGGGAGAAAGGTTGTTTTCTGCTGCTCCAGAGAAGCGGACACGGAGCAATGGATACAAACTACAAGAAAGAAGATTCCACCTAAACATTAGGAAGAACTTCCTGACAGTAAGAGCTGTCCGACAGTGGAATTTGCTGCCAAGGAGTGTGGTGGAGTCTCCTTCTTTGGAGGTCTTTAAGCAGAGGCTTGACAACCATATGTCAGGAGTGCTCTGATGGTGTTTCCTGCTTGGCAGGGGGTTGGACTCGATGACCCTTGTGGTCTCTTCCAACTCTATGATTCTATGATTCTATGATTCTATGATTCTATGATTCTATGATTCTATGACAACGCTGTTCAAATTCCCGGACGATCCTCCTCAGTGGTTTCATGTAGATGTTAAACAGCATGAGGTATAAGGCTGACCTTTGCGACACCCCACATTGGAGGGTCCACAGGGTGGAGCATCACCTTCTGGAGATGTCCATCCCAAATACTCCCAGCTAAAAGTATTCTCAACTAATCAAGCTGGGCATTATTGGTTGCTGCTGGTGGTTTGGAATGGGGCATAAGGCTCGACACAGATGACTGCTGCTTTTCAGAGTGTTGAAAGTGATATGATAGAGTATGGTTGCTTTTCATGTTGTGTACCCCATCCCAACTTTTGCCTCAGGTAAGCAGGTTTTGCAGATTTGGGTAGCGTCACAAAAGCCTTCAAAACTGGTTTGATCAGAGACTACTGTGGAACATACAGCAAGGGGAACAATCCTATTTCCACTATCTGGTGCACTATTGCTTGCTTTCCAGCCAAACTTGATGTCCAGTGCCGAATACTTTGCCTGCCAATAGTTTGATTCTGAGGCTGTTTTCTACAGCAACACTTCTCTCCAAATCCCTACAACACACGTGCACACCCACATACACAAAATGTTTACGTTTGCTTGCCTCTTGGGCTCCAGCTACCATCCCTATTTAACGAAGCTGCCCTGAACGCCAACAGCTTTTGTATCCAATTCCAAGGTAATTTCCTTCCTAGCCTGCTATATGAATCCCCAGGAGGCTGAAGGTGCAAAGCCTCAATCCGAACAGATACAGCAGCCGCTTGACCTTTCCCAAATTGCACTGGCCCCTCATGCCCAGCTAGATGTTTGGAGCATAATGAACCTCTGTGTCTCCCCCCCTGCCCTCTAGGAAACAAATAGCCAGGAGTTTATAATCCTAACTATTGCCATAGAAGCAAATCAAAACATTGCCTACCCCAGAACACAGAGTGGAATCTGGGAAGTAGAGGGGCAAGGCGTTCACATAAATGTGAGTTTTCTGGTTGATTACGGGCTGTGATCTTTGGCAGGGCTAGGAATCCAGGTACTGAAAACTCTATCTGTTGGGATATATATCCCAAAGATATTTTGTTCTAAGATCTCCCCAATGAATGTCACCTCACATAATTTTCTCTGAGGGTTGATGTAACACAAGGGGCGAGAAAGGGTTGGGAATAAGGATTCATAGGTTTCATTCCCATCGTGGAATATTTTATTCCAGTCCAGAAAGGGCCATGGCTCAGCAGTAGAGTACCTGCTTTGCATGCAGAAGGTCCCAGGTTCAATCCCCAGCACCTCTAGGTAGGACTTGGAAAGATCCTTTCCTGAGGGAGCATTCCTGAGCAGCCACTGCCATGAGCTCGATGGACCAATGGTCTGACTTGGTAAAAGGCAGGGCAGCTTCCTTCCTGGGTTCCTATCCATTCTTAATCTCCCATTGGGAGACTTGTTGGCATCCTTCTGGAATCTGGAATAATTTGGCCACCATGAACCCCACAACTTTGCTTGTGACCAGGCAGTGTCCCATTCATTCCCCCATTTTCTTTTAACATCTCAGCATGCTCAGTCTGAGGCACGGCTACCCTCCCCACCTCACATCCTTTGGCGCATCCAACTTTCAGCAGACGCCAGGTGCGATTCAGGAGGTTAGAGTTGTCGAGAAATAATGATTTTCCTTTTTTCACATTGTGTGCCGGCCCCATGCCAGGTGGACCTGGCAGTGGCTTCTAGCTGAAACACACCGGATAATAAAGAATGACGCCACAGTCCCAGGGACTTCTGGCACCTCTGCAGAGAGTCAGGGATTACAGACGTATTTCACCATCTGCTGCTGGCGTCTTCTGGGTTATTAATTCTGGGGGAACATCTGAGGATGGGCAACTCACTGGGGATAAACGTATGAATTTGGCTGCCACTGGGAAGAAAGCTGCTGTGGCACTATGGCAGTGGGCATGTGAGCCATGCAGAGGATAGAAGAACCTTGCACTGCTGATGTGTTTTCCAAACGGCTTTCCTGTTCTCCAGGATTTCAGAGGATGCAAGTTGTTCCACCTCAACCCACCCCATTCAAAAGCCTTTTGAAGTGTGAGTTCTAGAAAGTATCTCAGAAAATGTTGTGTAAACAAAGCATGAGGGCCGCTTAATATTTAAATTTAGCCATGAAGGCTCTCAGATTGTCCTCTTCTGTGTTTTCTAAAGGCTTAGCAAAGGGTGCTATTTTTTAAGCGATCCAACAAGATAGGAAGCTGGTGGTAGTAGCAGCCACAGTGAGACTGCTCCCTATATTAGTTCAGAGAAAAGGTGAGGAATAGGCTTGTATAACATTATGCATGGCATGGAGAAAGAGGACAGGGAAAGGTTTTTCTGCCTTTCTCAGGACATCAGAACTCGGGGGCATCTAGTGAAGTGGAATGTTGGGATATTCGGGGCAGGCAAAATGAAAGGAAGTCCTTCCCACAATCACATAGTTAAACTAGTGAATTTGCTCACACCTGAGGTGGTGGGGGGCACCAACTTAGATGCCTTAAAAATAGGATTAAACAAACTCCTGGAGGAGGAGCCTACTCATGGCTACTAGCCAGTCAGAGGCAGCGTACGTCTCAATCCCGGAGGGGAGAGTACTGTTGCGTTCAGGTCCTGCTTGCAGGCTTCCCATGGGAATCTGGTTGTCCACTGTGAGAACAGGATGCTGGGCCTGATGGGCCACTGGCCAGATCCAGCAACAATCTACAAATGTTATTATGTGATGCACTAGTCAAATTTTAAAAATAAACTTAAATAGATAGATAGATGATAGATAGATAGATGTCAAGGCCGTGGATAAGCAGGGCTGCTTTACTTCAATGTGAGGTAGGTCTAGGTTTGCCATACATCACAAAAATTCCTGACATGTCCTGGTTTCCGGGTGAAAACATGGCATCGTGGGGGAAATGGCATCAGGAGCAAAATGTCAGGGGAAACACAGATGTATGGCAACGCGATGGAAAACCACTGTATTTGGGGGGACGCGGGTGGTGCTGTGGTCTAAACCACTGAGCTTCTTGGGCTTGCTGATCAGAAGGTTGGTGGTTCGAATCCCCGTGACGGGATGAACTCCCATTGTTCGGTCCCTGCTCCTGCCAACCTAGCAGTTCAAAAGCATGCCAAAAAGTGCAAGTAGATAAATATATACCACTCCAGCAGGAGGTAAACGGCGTTTCCGTGCGCTGCTCTTGTTTGCCAGAAGCGGCTTAGTCATGCTGGCCACACGAGCCAGAACAACTGTCTGTGGACAAACACCGGCTCCCTCGGCCTGTAAAGCAAGATGAGCACCGCAACCCCAGAGTCGTCTGCAACTGGACTTAACTGTCAGGGGTCCTTTACCTTTTTATTTTTACCCCCAAAAGCTCAACAACTTTGCGGGTGTCAGGAATATTACCTCTTGAAAAAAAGCAGCCCTAGGTACATAGGTCTCCTTAAGGAGCTATAGGAAATACCTAGGGAAGATCTTGCTTTCTGTGACAAGCCCTTGTTGCACACTAACGCCACAGGGGCTGGAAGGAGGGAGAGAGCTGGTTCCTAGATCGTCATGCTTCCATGCTATGGCTGTCTCAGGCGAGCCCTGCCCACCTCCCAGAGCCTGCCGCTGGCCCTGGCTGGCTGGTGAGAGGCACATCCCAGCGGAGGTGGCCTGGAGTGAAATCCTACTGTGGACAGGCTGGGGTAGGCTGCCCAATGGATAGAACCTTGCCCTGTGCTGCACTGAACCAGTGGTGTGCTGTCATCAGTAAAGTGGTGCTTAGCCCACTCTCCTGTCTCTGGCTCGTCATTGCTCCCAGACTCCTGCATTCTTGTGAGGATGTGACCTGAGTACTTGTGCAGGTTTCTTCCTGACTCCTTTTTTTGCATGTTTTCAGATGTATGTGTCCCCCCCCCCCGCCCGCCAACTTGATGGAATTACCTAATGCAAATTACGAAAAAGAAAATGAAAGGGAATGAAGAAAGGAAAGGTGGAGAGGTGGGTGGGAAGAGCAAGTACAATTTACTACGGCACTAAGACTTGTGTTTTAGTGACAGAACATCTGCTGTGCGCACAAGAGGCCTCAGGTTCCATCCCTGGGATCTCCAGTTAGGGCTGGAAAAGACTCCCTGGAGAGCCATTGCCAGGCATTGCATACCTGCCAAGTGTCCCATTTTTACACATGAGGTCATGGTGCCATTTTAGGTGCTGTAATCTTGCTTGCTCTGATGCTGCGCTCTTGTCCCCCCCAAGCATTGGGGAGAACTGTGACCTTCTGCAGCAGTCAAAAATGTGTGTTTTGGGGCACTGCATGAGATTACGCCCCCAAAAAGTGCTTTGAAGGGGCAAGAACACCGCACACTACTCATCTGGGAGTGTGTCCTGGGACTCGACTATACAGCAGCAAATAAAACGTTTTAAGTGTGTTGTAAAGTGCAATATATGACACTAGATGGCGACAATGAGCTGTGGCAAATTCAATATATTTTTCAAAACGTTTTTTTAAAAAGCATTTTCACAGCGTTTTTTATATGTGTGTAGATTCCACCCTGGTATCAATCAGAAAAAGTTGGGTGGTATGTCATTGCAGACAGTGCTGAGGATGGTGGATTTATGGTTTGTCTTGTCATAAGGCAACTTCCTGTGTTCTTATTTTGCTGAGAACTCTAGTCTAGAGACATGGTGGTGCCCTCCATTTATTACTGGACTCCCAACAGCCCCCACATTGTCTGGCCTTGTTCTCTTCCCTTGCCCTAGGAGTAGGGGCAGCAAAATGGTGAAAGAAGAGCAAAGGATGCCAGTCGTGGAAAGAGAGTGCAGGACTGTGGCTGCCATCTAGGAATTACTGGATGTGGGACTTTTCCCCTGGCTTTGGGCGTACCGGGGGGGGGGGGGCACCTGCCCCCACAGATCAAGTACAGTGGTACCTCGGGTTAAGTACTTAATTCATTCTGGAGGTCCGTTCTTAACCTGAAACTGTTCTTAACCTGAAGCCCCACTTTAGTTAATGGGACCTCCTGCTGCTGCTGCGTGATTTCTGTTCTCATCCTGAAGCAAAGTTCTTAACCCAAGGTACTATTTCTGGGTTAGCGGACTCTGTAACCTGAAGCGTATGTAGCCCGAGGTACCACTGTAAATCAGTGAAAATAACTGAGGTTTCCCCCCCCCCTAACATTAAGCCTGCCCCCTATCATCAATCCTGGCTATGCCCATGCTCCTGGTCCAGATTTTTCTTCTTCTACATGCGCAAGACAACTATAGGGCCAAGTCTCTGCTACTCTGAGAGAGATAACCTCACAAAATCCCATCACCACTAGGCAACACTGCTACTGCTTCTCATCAGCCTTGCTTTGTGACAACGGCATGTTTCTGCTCTGTTTCTGTACCACCAGCAGAGTTCTGGGGTTGCAAGCCTTTTCCTTCCTTCCTTCCTTCCTTCCTTCCTTCCTTCCTTCCTTCCTTTCTGCTCAGTTGGCGGTAGATGTGGAGTTGGCATTAATCACAGGCTGAGGCAGTTGGGCTCCCTGGGAAGTGCAGCCACACAGCAGCAGGAGAAGCTGTTGCAAGGTGAAAATGCTGATCCACATGGATGGTGCAAAGAACAGCTGATGGTGGATAATGGATGGTGTGTCAGGGCTGCACCAATCCCCCTACTTCTTTCAACCTATCAGAGGCAGGCAGAGCTTGGCGCTCACAGTTAACCCTTTGCACCCTCTCCAACTGCTGCTATTTCCCAGGGACAGTCCCGGTTTTCTAGCATCTGTCTCTGGTAAATCATTGTCTCCTTTTCTCTTCTTTTTGCCTCTGTGGGAAGAATTTGGGAATGCCCTTTTTAAAATGTTGATAGTGGGTGCACATGTGCACTGGAGTTTGCTTGCTTCCCCGCTCCCCCATAATTGCTTACCCAAATAGGAAATCTTGGTGAATACAGTGGTACCTCAGGTTACAGACGCTTCAGGTTACAAACTCCACTAACCCAGAAATAGTACTTTGGGTTAAGAACTTTGCTTCATGATGAGAAGAGAAATCACGCGGCAAGGCCCCATTAGCTAAAGTGGTACCTCAGGTTAAGAACAGTTTCAGGTTAAGAACGGACCTCCAGAATGAATTAAGTTCTTAACCCAAGGTACCACTGTATCTGAGTTCCAACAATGGTGACTTCAGGTGTGTGTGTGTGTGTGTGTGTGTGTAAAAACTGAGGGGACAATTTCAGAAGCAAAATTCTTCCAAAGGCTCCTCTGGACGACCTGTTTGTTCAGCAGCCATCCTGATTTGCTGGCACAAAGCTTTTAAAAACATACGCAGAGGTTAGACTATGCGTTAGCACCCAGTGCTTGTTCCACACAGAGCAGACCATTGAAATGAATAGATAAGATCAATTTAAGGTGGTTTTTTTTCATTTTCAGTGGGTCTTCTCTGAGTAGGATATGACTGTATGTTCAGTCTGTATTGAGCATTTGTTCTGATTTGTTTGCAGGGAGCTTTGACGACAACGAGCATTTGCCCTGCATTCATCCTGATTCCCTTGCAGGGTGTTCATTAGGGTTATAACCAGTAGCAGAGGAAGCTTTGGGGTAGTGCAGAGCCTTGGGGTAAGTGCAGAGCCTGTGGGCGCTCAAGCCACCGCGTCACTAGGAGAGATGCTTGGCTCGGCTGCGCTACAGGCCCCGCGGTGAGTGCATTTTGTCACACCCCTCAGTGGTGACACCTGGGGCGGTCCGCCCCCACTGCACCCCCTTCCTCTGCCCCTGGTTATAACTTTTTGACTTAAAAAATAATACTTCCTGTATCATAAAGGAATGATCTTTTGCTTAAAAACACTAAAAAAGGGACTAATTCTTCTCATTTGTGAAAAATATCACCCTGAAATGAAAAGTTGGAATCATCATATATCTAATGTTACTACTCAATGAAAATGAGTTCAAGAACCTGTCAAAAATATTGAAACCTTACAAAAAAAGCATTATGGGTATGGAGAATCACTGGAAGCCGGAGCCATCCATACTCCAGATACCAAGAAGTAATCAGTGCGCAGAAAACACGATCAAAGTGATGTGGAAACTTTATGGTGCTTGCAGCAGAAACAGAGACAAACTGCAACCTCGACTTATTCTAAGCAATAAGAAGTGATGTACAATGTACAAAACATTGTACAAGTATTAGAAAAATTGCAAGCTTTATTTTTCCTGTATTTTAATACATAATTATCATTATTATGTATAATTACATAATACATTATACTGTTATATACAGTATGCAAAAATCAATTTATTGATTTTGGGGTGACCTTTTTTCAAAAGATTTGGAAATTGCAGTTAATTCCTTTGTTTTTGGCAAAAATTCATCTAACCAAGATACAGGAACATGAGGTTGTAAAAAAAAGTTATAACCCTATTGTTCATACACATTTTCCTATTAATCATTCATTCATCTCACACTTTTCAATGCATTTTGTTGTCATTTCCCTACCTGCAAAAAGTCTATTATTATTATTATTATTATTAGATTTGTTGCACCAAGGTGAAAGAGCCCCTTAATCTGCTTCAATTGCACAAGCCTAAATTTCCCAGTATGGACCTGAAGCTCTCCTGCAAAATAGTGACAGTTTGGAGGTACCCCAAATACCGGCAGTTTGGGTGGGTGGGTGTTATAGTGACAGCATTTCTTTTTTCTTCTATCTCCCCCCATCTTTTATTTTCTTTTAGCACTTCTCAGCAGATGTCATTAGCACTGTTTTGGGACATCTATGTTGTGGGAACTGGTGGGTTCTGAGAGATAAACGCACCTTTCAGGATGCTGCTTTCTGAGAGTGGTTGTGGTCTAGAGGTGTGGGGTGGGGTTGTTCCGAGAGTTAGATTGTCTCTAGGAGGTTGGTTAGATTGTCCCTTTGCCAATGCTTGAATAAAATTCCTCGGATGAGACCAAGTGCAGATCTATAGCAAGCGAAAACCAGTAACCTTTAAGAGAAAATCTGGTTTTAAGTGTTTATGTATCCTTCCCTGTATGGAATGGGAAAGCTGTGCTCCTTTATTCTCCCCTCCTGTGTGTGTGTGTGTGTGTGTGTGTGTATAGCCAGCTCAGGCAAGTCCATTTCCCCCCTCCCCCATTTTTAGCCTGTGAGAGGGGAAATTGTATTTATATCAAGGCCTCATGGGCATATATAATTTATCAGGGTTTATTCATATTTGTAAACAAAATCCCTGTCATGAATTTTTGATGGAAAGCGAGACAATGGCTTTGGGAGACGGGATAAAGGGGGGGGGTGGGTTGGGGTGGGTTGTAGGTTTTCCATTCTGTCACTGAAATTTCTGAAGTGGGGGGAACAGTTAGATCACAACATATGAGGGGAAAGATGGGGGCGGGGAACCACCTTAAGCTGGCTTTCGAATTTGATGGTGGGGGCGAATTGGAACCTGCTGTGTGTTGATTTATTCTTAGAGTGTTGAAAAACCCCTTAGAGACATCCGATATAACAAGGTAAATAACAACACATCAAATCTCCCCTCTTGCCAATTGCGCGCCAGCCGTCCACGGACATCTAGGGTTAGGGAACAAACTACCAAGAATTAAATATGCATAAGCTTGCCTCTATGGGTGGAGGGAGAGAAACGCTCAAAAGTCTGGGCTAGCAAGTAAATAAATAAATATTTTTGGGAGAAAGAGAGAAAGAAAGATGCCGTTGAATCCCATGAAACTATCCACCTGCCCTATACAGTCAAAGCACAATTATGTCGCTTTAAACAGTCATGCCCCCACCCTCAAAAGAATCGGGGGATTGTTATATGGTGGGTAGGGCTGCCATATGTCTGGATTTACCTGGGGGGCGGATTTGTCCTGGATCTCAGGTAAGTCAAATGAAAAAATTGAGGTGTTCAAGCCCAACAACTTTCAGGGGGTCCTGGATTTTACTTTTTGAAATGTGGCAACTCCAATGGTGGGGGGTGGCAGAAAGTCCAGAGTCTAAAATAGGGATAGGGAATCTAAGGGCCCTTCTGACAGGGCCGGCCCACCCATGAGGCTTGCTAGAGAGGTTAAAAGCAACAAAAAAGGCTTCTATGGGTATGTTCGTAGCAAAAGGAAGAACAAAGAAACAGTGGGGTCACTCAGAGGAGAAGATGGTGAAATGCAAACAGGGGACACAGAAAGGGCTGAACTCCTCAATGCCTTCTTTGCCTCAGTCTTCTCCGATAAAGAAAACAATGCCCGACCTGAAGAATTTGGAGGAAATGATTCAGCAGAGGAAACACAGCCCAGAATAACTAAGGAGATAGTACAAGAATACTTGGCTAGTTTAGATGTATTCAAGTCTCCAGGGCCAGATGAACTGCATCCAAGAGTATTAAAAGAACTGGCAGATGTGATCTCAGAACCACTGGCAGTCATCTTTGAGAATTCCTGGAGAACAGGCGAAGTCCCAGCAGACTGGAGGAGGGCAAATGTTGTCCCTATTTTCAAAAAGGGGAAAAGAGAGGACCCAAATAATTACCGCCCAGTCAGTCTAACATCAATACCAGGGAAGATTCTGGAGCAGATCATTAAGCAAACAATCTGTGAGCACCTAGAAAGGAATGCTGTGATCACCAATAGTCAGCATGGATTTCTGAAAAATAAGTCATGTCAGACTAACCTGATCTCATTTTTTGACAGAATTACAAGCCTGGTAGATGAAGGGAACGCAGTGGATGTAGTCTACCTTGATTTCAGCAAGGCATTTGACAAGGTGCCCCATGATATTCTTGTAAAGAAGCTGGTAAAATGCGGTCTTGACTATGCTACCACTCAGTGGATTTGTAACTGGCTGACTGACCGGACCCAAAGGGTGCTCATCAATGGTTCCTCTTCATCCTGGAGAAGAGTGACTAGTGGGGTGCCACAGGGTTCTGTCTTGGGCCCGGTCTTATTCAACATCTTTATCAACGACTTGGATGATGGACTCAAGGGCATCCTGATCAAATTTGCAGATGACACCAAACTAGGAGGGGTGGCTAACACCCCAGAAGACAGGATCACACTTCAAAACGACCTTGACAGATTAGAGAACTGGGCCAAAACAAACAAGATGAATTTTAACAGGGAGAAATGTAAAGTATTGCACTTGGGCAAAAAAAATGAGAGGCACAAATACAAGATGGGTGACACCTGGCTTGAGAGCAGTACATGTGAAAAGGATCTAGGAGTCTTGGTTGACCACAAACTTAACATGAGCCAACAGTGTGACGCGGCAGCTAAAAAAGCCAATGCAATTCTGGGCTGCATCAATAGGAGTATAGCATCTAGATCAAGGGAAGTTATAGTGCCACTGTATTCTGCTCTGGTCAGACCTCACCTGGAGTACTGTGTCCAGTTCTGGGCACCACAGTTCAAGAAGGACACTGACAAACTAGAACGTGTCCAGAGGAGGGCAACCAAAATGGTCAAAGGCCTGGAAACAATGCCCTATGAGGATCGGCTAAGGGAGCTGGGCATGTTTAGCCTGGAGAAGAGGAGGTTAAGGGGTGATATGATAGCCATGTTCAAATATATAAAAGGATGTCACATAGAGGAGGGAGAAAGGTTGTTTTCTGCTGCTCCAGAGAAGCGGACACGGAGCAATGGATCCAAACTACAAGAAAGAAGATTCCACCTAAACATTAGGAAGAACTTCCTGACAGTAAGAGCTGTTCGACAGTGGAATTTGCTGCCAAGGAGTGTGGTGGAGTCTCCTTCTTTGGAGGTCTTTAAGCAGAGGCTTGACAACCATATGTCAGGAGTGCTCTGATGGTGTTTCCTGCTTGGCAGGGGGTTGGACTCGATGACCCTTGTGGTCTCTTCCAACTCTATGATTCTATGATTCTATGATTCTATGAGGCAAGGTGATCCAGATAGGGCAGCAGACAGCGGCATAGCTAGCCACTCGGGTGCCCGGGGCGGTGCGCACGCCCTGCAGCTGGGGGGCAGAGCGAGTCGCCCCTGGTGGCGGGGCAAGCTGCCCATGGGGGTGGGGTGAGCCAAGGCAGGGCACGCTGTGTGGAGCCTCTCCACAGCCACCCCCTCAATTGCAGGGCGGCTGAGGCGGTGGGCAGGCGCAAGCCCAGCGCTGCTCGAAAGAGAGAGGTGTGGCTCAGGCATGTTGCATGCCCCACGGTGTGGTGCCCAGTGCCCCCCGCCTCACCTAGCTATGCCTCTGGATTAGGCAGATTCATGGAGGCAAGGGCTGTCGAAGGCTACTAGCCATAAAGTTGGAGGCAGCAATGCTTCTGGTTTCTGGAAATCACTCAAGGGGAGAGGGCTCCTGCAGCGGCGTAGGAAGGGGCCTGTGGTGGGTGCAGAAGGTATTTATTCAAAAACACATATTTCTGCCATTTTGTCGCCCCCCTCAGTGATGACACCCGAGGCAGCCTGCACCCACCGCACCCTCCTTCCTACGCCACTGGCAGCAGATCCTGCTGTAGATCTTCATTTCCCCCTTGTTCCTGATGTAGATCTTCACTCAAGCCTTATTCCCAGGTGGGGAGGTGGGGGTGCCATTTTGTGGTCCTCCTCAGGTGCCAAAATGTCCTGCACTAGCCCTGCTTTCAGATATTTTGAGGCTACGGTTCTCATCATCCCTGACCGCTGGCTATTCAGGCTTGGGGCTGTTGGGAATTCAGCCCCACTCTGACTATATAGCAGAGGCACCAGCTTCTCAGGATGATTGAACAACAAAAAAAATCTGAACAAAAAAAGGCCCCCACAAAAAAAACCCCATGTTGGGTCTGCAAGTGCTTCAGCCCCTAGGAGCCAGCGCCTATGGTCTACAGCTACCTACCCTAACTGCGTCACTGAGGGTAGGGGCTTGACAGGAATCCGGCTAGCAGAGGAAGCAGGTATATTTTCTCCTGAGTGGGCTTAGAAGGAAGCAGCTATGGATGATATGCTCCTCTTGAATGCAAAGAGTTAGGGTTAGAGTCTTTATAATGTCTTTATAGGGTTAGAGGTTATAGGATAAGGCTCAAACGTGGCTGGGGGTAGAGGGACGCAGGAAGCTGCCATCCATCTACCAAGTCAGACCCTTGTGTCCATCCAGCACATCACTGTTAACACTGAGGGCTCATCCACAGTTACCTTTGCTCTGTGTTTCTAGTTACAGCTCAAGGCTTTCTAGGTCCAGGTCCAAGGGTTCGTTGGTTGGTTGGTTTTTGTTCTGATGCTTTCCCCATGAAAACCTGCTCTTCACCATTGCGGAAAACCCGAATTGCCTTTGGCTCTGATTCAGCGGTAAAGAGCGGGTTTTCCAGGGGAAAGCTGCGGGGCAAAAGAAAAAGAAAAGTGCTCCAACACGGGCGGGAAAGTGCAGATCTTTGCCTAGGAAGTCCAGGCAAAAGGCAAGTGTGGAAGAGCCCTGAAGAGCAGGGATTCTGCAGGTTTCAGGCAAGGCGTCTTCCCTGCCCTGCCTGGAGATGTTGGGGATCGAACCCGAGACCTTGCGCGCAGTCAGTGCTCTCCTGCTGAGCTGCTGCCATTCCCCCTAGGAAGGTAGGAGTGGGAGCCTGACAGAGAAGGGGAGCGTGGAAGAAAGAAGCCTGGAACACCTCGCTCCTTGGGACAGGGGAAATGGAGGTGGCTGGTTCTCACCTTTCATTTTCATTTAAAAACAAGCAAAAGCAGGTTCCTGGGCTTCCCGGGTGTGGGGAAGGCAAATAAGCAAGCAAGCAAGCGGGCTGCTGCAGCTTCTCTCCCCCCCAACCGTACAGACGAAGTGATAAGAGGAAAGCTGCATCTCTTTCTTAGGGGGAAGCTGCACCTGGCGACTTTCTGCCTGCAGCGGAGGGGAAGGCGGCGATGCTCAGCAGGGGGCGGCGAGAGAAGGAAATAAAGGTTTAGGGTTGTGGGTGCTGAGGGTTTGGGGCTACTGTGCAAGTGGGCGGGGGAGTGGGGTTGGGGGTCACTACTCTTAGGCTAAGGGGTCAAGCGGGAAAGAGGTGACTCACTCCTGGATGTCTCTTGAGCTGCCGGGAGAATCTGCCCCTCAGAGGGGCGCCCTTCGCTCCGGGGCCGGGCTGGGCAGTTGCGCTGGCTTCCTCGCCTCCCATCTCCTCGGCTCCGGTGGCTCCACAGCAGCCCAGCGCGTCCCAGCAGCGTCTGCGCCCGCCTCCGGGACCCGCGGGGAGGGCGGCTGGGAGCGAGGGAGGGAGGCGCCGGGACCACTGGAGGGAAGTTGGGGGACCTCAGGCGAAACAAGAGCGGGAGGGAGAGGAAAGTTTCTCTTATTCAGCTGGTGGAGGCGGGGGTCTACTTGTGAGGCCAGAGTGTCTGCACGAGACCCTTAATATCAGGTCCTGGGTTCGAGTCCCCTGTTGGGCAAAAGACTCCTGCATTGCAGTGGTAGACAGTCCTATGATTCATTGGGCTGATCAGTTCCCCAGGGAGAAACTCCCGTGGCGTGGAACTTGGTGAGGGGAGGAAGTGGGGTCACCTGCTGCTTTTCTGCGGGCCAAGAAGCAGTTGAGAGGCGCAAGAGGCGCCCTGAGTGGGCGGCGCGAAAGATGCTCTCGCGGGAGCTGGAGGCAAGTTCTCGTCCTGTGGGGCAGGTAGCTTAGAAGGTAGAACATGAGACTCTCAATCTCAGGGTTGTGGGCCAAAAAGTCCTCCTTGCAGGGGGTTGGACTAGATCACCCTTGTGGTGCCTTCCAATTATATGGTACTTCTAGGGAAACTTGCTTAGACTAGCGAAACCTGGGGAGACTCTTTTGTGGGTGGTTTTGCAAAGAAAGAGGAGACAAAAGTTATTGCTTTTAGGTGTGAGCTGGTGGTGTTTCTCCCCTTCCGTTCACCTTTTTCTCATTCTCGTTTTTCTTTTCTTTTCTTCCCCCTCCCTTCATTAAATCGGGGTGGTGGTGGTGCAGAGGCTGGAGAAAGTGTGTGCAGAGTAGGGACCCACTGTGAGAGAAGTTAAACAAAAACCCCTCACCCATTTTTGCAATGTACTTGGGAGCCCCCAGCTTCTTTGGGCCCCTGCCAGTGTTCCACTTCGCTGGCTGTTAGCACCAAGACTGCCAAATGGCCCGAGGTTTGGGGGAGAATAGCTTGCCACGTACCTCTGCTAAGCACTCCAGGAGCTGAGTACTCCTGAGATACTGGGCCAAGCAACCTTTGGGAACCTCAAATGGCCTTCCTCTGTCAACATTCTGGTTTCACCTCAGATCGTAGAAATCTTTCACCTTTTACTAAAAATGGCCTTCCTCTGTCTCACTAGGCTCTGGGTTCTCCGAGTGCCCAAGGATGCCTCCAGCTGCAAGCCTAGAAAGAGACTGGAGGCTTGGCACTCACATGAATCACCCACTAGGTTCATCCTGGGCCTAAAAGACTTAACATGTGAATTGATCCTAAAGAGGCACAGAGCTGTTTCTGTGCATCTGGAAGATGCTATCACTGTGTGTGGGGCGGCGGGGCGGGGGAGGGGGGGGACGGGACCACAGCCTGTCAAAACCTATCCAAGCTGCCTACATGGTTCTTAAAATGTCATTGTCTTGCAATTAATTTCCTTGTTTGCTTCCCCCTCCTGAAAGGGAAAAAAGACACAGAAAGACAAAGCACTTTCCTGGGAGATGTACGTACAGCTCTCCACCACAGAGCCGAGCTACATGTTACACTGATCACACAGTTTGCATGTAGCTTGGCTCACTGCCTTGTCTGTGCTATGCACAGCCTTCAAGAAATGTACAATTTTTGTGACTGCGTCTTTTCCGCACCCCTTGCAGGGCTGAGCAGGGAATATTTGCCAAGGCCGACAAAATGCACGTCTCTCCACCATATGCCAGCCTGCAATCAATTTATTTTTCATACAAACAAAACGCAGGTATGTTTGCTGCTGGGTCCCTACACTTCACACCAGGCGAGGGTGACATTTATAACTGATGGGGCCATCAACCTGCATTGCTTTTACACACACACACACACACACACACACAGTGTTTCCCCTCGCTTTCCGTCTGGCTTCTTGAATGGAAACAAAACTTTCCTTCATTAGCAGCAGGCTTGCTGTTGCTAGTAGAGACTGCAGAATCCAGTAGTTGGAGCAGGCAGGGGGCAACTAGGGCAGTTTGTGTTCCAACCTTTGGCAAGGGATGGGATGTGGGCTATAAAATGTAATGAGATGGGATGGAAAAGCAGGATGCTCAGCCTTATTTCCTGCTCTTGTAAAAACTAGTGCAGCCTCCTAGTGCATGTTTTACTAGTGCAGTAAAAACTAGTGCAGCTGGTGCCCTTGAGATGATGCTGGACTCCCAACACCCATCAACTCTAGCCAGCAAGTCCAATGGTCAGGGATGATGGCCATTGCAGTCAAAAACATATTGCTAGAGTGATAGTGTGTTTTATGTTGGGTTTTAGGGGGAGCAAAGAAATGGACAATGTGATACCTGGTAATTTCTCCCTAGTAGGCTCAGTCAGAGTGGAAATGTGATAGAACATAGGGATCCATATTTTCTGCTCCCAGATCTGGATATGTAATGAAATATTTTGGCCAGAGTAAGGTGGGGCAGACTGAGTCAGTTCCAGGTTTGAGGGCCCCTGGGCAAAGTGTCAGTGGGGCCCAGTATCAATGGGCCCTGGTGGACTTAGCAGGCTGTGGAGGCACCTTCCAAGCAGGGCTGGACAACTGGGTCTAGCCACCCTTTAAATTTCCCACAAAGCCCCGGGGTGATGCCAAGACAGGAGCATTGTGGGAAATTTAAAGGGTGGCTTGTAGGGCTGGGCCTGATGCTAGTCTTGGGGCAGGATCATGATTTGCTGGCTTCTGCTTCAAGCTGTCAGAAAACATGGTGAGCAACAACTCCTATGGGGCTGGCTTTGACTTTAGGCAGAGTGAGGTGACCCACCTCAGGAAGAAGAATTTGGGGCATCCAATTGTCAGTTCTTCTGTTTATTTTTATGACCACATGGAACACTGTTTAGATAGGCAGCCCCCAAAATATCGCGGACCATCTCTGAACTCCTGGATTCTGTTGTTAGCTCTAGGATGGGAGCAAAGGGCAATGTCAGAAATGATCACAGCTAGACAGGTGAAGTGGCCAGACTGTTCAATTTAGACATGAAAGATGCCTCACATCACATCCCCTTTTCATTCAAGAAGCGCACCAGATGTCCTTGAGCAACGCATTGCCACTCAGCCTAACTTAGCTTGTGGATGTGTTGGACAGCTAAATCATGAAGCACTTTCTAATGTGTAGTGAAAGTGCCATGATCTTTCTATATTGTATTGAGCTTGTGGTGGTGAAGCCTCTGACACTGATTGACTGAGCTAGTGTGATGGCACAGGATGTTCAGGGAATAGCTTGCAATTCAGCTTCTGTGAGGAAAGGAAAAGCTGTCAGTTTGGCTAAGTTGCTTTTGTTGTTTTAAATTACACAAGGGATAACAGGACAGGAAAGAAATCTAGGATATAGCAGAATAAAGGGGCATGGAGCTTAGAGTCAGGAAAGCTGAAGGAAGGCTACGGAACAAGCAATGGACAGAAAAGTGGAACCTATAGAATGAGCAGAGAGAATGAGGCTTGAGGAGAAGGGCAGAGGACACACGGAAGTGAGGGCAAGATAGAGATGGGAGGGTTGTTGTTGTTGTTTAGTCATTTAGTCGTGTCCGACTCTTCGTGACCCCATGGACCAGAGCACGCCACGCACTATATGCCTGTTGTCTTTGTCCATGGAGTTTTCTTGGCAGGGATACTGGAGTGGCTTGCCGGTTCCTGCTCCAGGTGGATCACATTTGGTCAAAACTCTCCACTATGACCTGTTCATCTTGGGTGGCCCTGCACGGCATAGCTCACAGCTTCTCTGAGTTATTCAAGCCCCTTCGCCACGGCAAGGCAGTGATCCACGAAGGGGCATGGGAGGGTAGAAGATAGAAAGAGAAAGTGCTTTGAAGAAACTCCACAGTACTTAATATTTGATGCCATATCTATAAAAGCCATTTCCCAACACCAACATTCTGTTCTACCCTATTCGCCCAATGTTTGTCATACTTCAAAGTGACCAGGAAACTGGACCAGGACTCTGCAGAGAAGAGTAGGCTTAATGTTCAGTGAATTTTATACAGGGCAAAGTAGATGGGATCTTACCAAGAGGGTGTAGTTAAATAGGGGGCAGAGCCAGCTTCTTCCCCCAAACACTGAGATACTGGATGCAGAGACAGCAGGTTTAGCCCTGAGACTTCCCTCTGTTCCTGAGGGCACCCTGTTACATTCTTACTGCATAAATGAATGGTTGTTTTTTTACCCCTGTTGACAAAAATCAAAGAACACAATGAGTAGCCCAGCCACACTGCAGCAAACCTGGTTCTTGTACTATATGAGCCTTCATTCTGTGAGCATTTGCACACACTAACCATTATGCTGCCATTTTGCTGCAACTGAAGATGATGATGATTAGTATCAAACAAAATAGGCTATATCTGGCAATAATGGAATGTTCTGATTAAAAGGTGGAGAAAATTGAGTTATGTGCATTTCCAGGTTCTCGTATCAGCCATATGTAATTGTGTATTCAGGGCTGCTTCACACATGCACATGTACCACTTTTGAGGTCCAATGAAATGTGGTTGGATTCCCATTAGCCCCAGCCATAATTTTCAATGGTCAGGGAGGGAGGATGGAATCCATAACCCAGCAACACCCACAGGGCCAAAGAATATTCCCTCCTCAACCTAAATCCTCTTCTCTTGCACCCACAGCTGCTTCAGAGATACCTCCCTGTGCCACAATGAAGTTCCATGCACTGGCAGAGGAAGAGGAGTGGGGGGGGGAGCGCCACACCCCCAGGATGTGCGCCTGCCCCGCCCCGCCTGCTCTCCGCCCCCCTGTGCCAGAGCATGAAGCTCCGCCACTGGTTCCCTGTATGTTTGGACTAGGCTGATCACCTGGCTTTTTTCCAGCCAATTGCCACCCCTCCAAAAGGATGGTCAGATGGTAATGAGTCATGTAATGAGCCCAACCCATATTGTTGTGCATTGTCACATATATCATAGCCGTAGTGTCATGGCAAAAGTCACCTCATCGCTAAGGCTGAGCTCACAATCCTGTTTCCTGTGCACGCATTGTGTTTCCAGTGCTGGGCTTTTAATCCATGTTCACAACACATTTTCCAAAAATGCATATGTATCCTGTATATGTATTATAACAATCAGATCCTGCTGTTTTTGCATTGTTTCTCCAACCAGTTTTACAATGATTGAAGTCCTTAAGCCATTCCTAATTCTTCTAATTCTTCTCTATACAAGGTATGAACACCTTTGCATAGGGTAAAGACATCCTTTCTCCATCAACACCCCCTGATGTGTACACAAAAAGAAATTAATTGCAGCCCTGCTGATGGGAACAGCTGGGGGGGCGCTGTGAAACACTTCCCCCTCTGAAACCCAAGTTCACCGTGGTCTAAGGTGGTAATGTGAACACCCGCTAGTAGTTACAGGGACATCATCTTAAATTACTATTTAGACAACGGTGATCTGTTTTCATCTTCTGGATAAAAGCCGAATGAATATGTGAACAACTTCCACCAAAAAAGTATTGGCTGTGCGGTGTGTTGCTAGTTGGAAGATAAGAGACTTCTGCCTAGGTGCTTGATCCAGGATGAGTGATTCTCACCTGCAAGCCACTGCTTGACTGCTACAGTCAGATTGCGCTGAATATGCATGTGTGAATCCACCCCAAATCTTTCCCGTTGCATCTTTGGTCTTTGCATCTGTGGCCCATGGTCACTATTGTCATCCATCCAGATGAATAGAAGGCAGCAGAGGTAAGGAAAGTTACTTCCTTCTTAGGTCATCATCCTCTTCTCCTTCTGTTTGTCTCATCAGCATTTGATCTCCTTTCTTCTCCCCTCCCCCTCCCCTTCTTTTTTGATAAATGACATAATACGCAAATTACATTTAGCCATGCAAATTTTCCTGGCAGTAACAGATGTTGCTGTGCATATGGAAAACAGCTATTTGTATCCATTTACTCTTAACAAAAGATTTGTAGATTGACAGAATGTGTGCCTGAAAGGAGGGCTGTTAAACTATTATATGAGCAAGGAACAGAGGCCTGGTTTGGCTTGAAACGGAGCTTTAATTAGTTTTTTTAATATTCTGTGTAGCGGTTGGATAATATCTCCTAATGGGTATTTAGAATGAGATGAGAGAGATGGGGGGGGGGCAGGTAGAAGGCACAGATAACAGAGCAGGAGCATGTGCTGTGCCTGTTCCCATCGTGGGGGCACATCACAGATCATCTGTTAGATGCACATCACTAGTGGACATGTGCTAGCCAAGGACACTGTGCCAGGCAAGGTCATATTTGGTTCATGCCAAAATTTTGAGTGACAACTTTGTTTCCCTGTTAAAAGCCCTAGACCCTTCTTTTCCGTTTCTCCTTGTGTCCCTCAAAAACACCCCTCCCAAAAAAACCTCCCTCTGATTTCTCTGTAGCTCTCATGATAGAGTTGGGAGGGGGAAGTTGGTTTAGGCTGGGAAGGGCTTGCTCAGGTCTAGCTGGGGTGGTAAACCTTTCTGCGGGCTATACTACCCTCAGACTGCCAGGGTGATATATATTCTATATACATAGAAATGTAGCATGTCCAAGAGAAGGCTAGGCTAGATCCTGCCTCTCAGATATCTATTTTTCTATTTGGAGAGGGCAGGGAGGGTTGTATGGAGGAGCATTTAATCATGTGGACCCCATTTATAGCCTGAAGTGGTACACCCCAGATACAGGTTTACCATCTCATTGAAGGCTTACACAGCAGTTACATGTAATATCTCCCTCCCCCATTTTTTTTAAAAAAAAGATTATGGAGATGCTTCTGTGGTAGGCTGCAAATGTGATTGGAACAGCCATGGAGAGGATTTCCCCTTATCAAAACTGCCCTCCCAAAACTGCTACTTATCTTCTCTCCCCCGGTGGTGAAGAGATGCCAAAGAAGGACCGGGGGTGGGGGGGTGGGAAGAGTCATGTTGGGTGAAATCCTACCCTCTGCTTTGCCATCGCCATAGTCTCCAACAGCCCTGAAAATGCCAGGACTGTCCAAAAAACCTTTAAAAAACCATGGCTTCTCACTATGTCATGCAGAGTCCCTAATTCTGCAAGTGGGGAAAGGGAGCGGGGCAGGGTGGGGGCAGGGGGAGGAGGAGGAGGCCTGGCCCCTCATGGTGGTGCAGTGGGGCTCACAGGGATGGGAGGGGCAGGGGCACCAGGTGCCCCCGCTGTGCTCTTCAGGGGGGACGAGGCAGTAGAACTGATATATTTTCATCTGAGGAATGTTGGGTGGTATGCATCTCCTACATGCAGGAAGACATGTGCCTACATCTCCCTGAGGTACTCACATCTGCTTGGTCCTGGATAAGCAGGCCTCCAAGGAGCAGAGGGGAGAGATGTTTAACTCTGGAGATAAGAGATGCTCTGACAGTGACTGATTTCATGTATATTGCATGTGGAACCAATATGAGGGCCTCCCAGATGCTGGTGGACTCCAACTCCCATCATCCCTGAGCATGAGCCATGCCTTCTGGGGAGTCTAGGAGTTCAACTCCAACAGCATCTGTAGGGCATCATGTTGGCTAACCATTGGGTATGTTTGAGATGTTTCACAGCAAAGTTCAAATGCCTGCTCTCAGGTATTTTCAAGATTAAGTTGCAAGAAAGCAATGCATTTTGAGAGCATTTTTTGTGGGGGTTTTTGTATACCTCATAATAACCCAGGGTGCTTTGGGTGGGATTCATACACATACTGGCAAATTCAGGTTGTGCATTTATCATTGATTGGAAGGTTTTGTGCAATAAACCTGCTTCTCCCAAAAGCCCGGACTTCTTGCAATAAGGAAAGTAATGTGTAATTGCACTGAAAGGCATAGGATAATGTTTGTGTGACACATCATCATCTAACCTCTCTGCAAACATCTGAATGTTCATTACATAGCTGGTGGCGTGCAATCTTTCTGCAAACCGATCAAGTTGGATGCTCTGCAAACAGGTTGTCTGATAGTGCCCCCAGACATATAGATACTCCTGAGGAATTAATGGTGTGGGGAGTCAGTAGCACTGAAGACCCACCCCATCTCAGTGACGCTTCCTCTAGCTAGTATGCTACTTTCTCTGCTGTGAACTGTCCTGAGATATTTGTTTTTTTTAAAAAAATAATATTTTATTAAGATTTTCCATAACGTCACAAAAAGAAAAAAGAAAAATACAAAAATAATAAAGAAAAACAGTTAAAAACAATTCAATTTTTCATAACATATCTTGCATTGGCTTGTTTCCCGGACCTCCCCACACCTCCCCTCTTTGTATTCGAATTCAATTTACACAAGAATTACCCACTTTGGAAGAATGGCAGATGAAGGTGATGGACTATATGGAATTGGCGGAAATGACCGGCAGAATCCGAAACCAGGGAGAAGAGTTGGTGGAGGAAGATTGGAAGAAATTTAAATACTATTTACATAAATATTATAAAATTAATGGATGTTAGAATGATGTTGGATTGAGGTTAAGGGGTTTTTAGTAACAACGGTATGAAGGAATATGTAAAAACGGAATGTTAACAGGTGAAAATTCAAAGGTATAATATATTAAGATCAAGATAAGGATAAAGTAAAGAGGGAAAGGATTTGCTGAATAAATAAATTGAATTGGAACTGTCCTGAGATATTTGGATGGTGAAGGGTGGTATACAAATTTAAGAATTTAAAAAAATACAAAATCTCTGAGCTGCATGTTGGGAGGTGTGTGAGTGTATGTGGGGTGGGACAATTGCAGGAGAAAGGCAGGCAAGTTTTTAGCCTTTTCCACTTGCAGTTGTGACCTCCCTAATGACCACATTGAAAAGGGCATCTCTCAGAAGAAAAGCCTGTTTCCTGGGACAGAGGTGGGGAGGCAACTGGGAAAACTGAAAGTCTAGCTGGAAAGGATTGGTGGTCACCTGCCAGTGCCTTGAATTTCTACCCCACAGCTGTGCTAATGATAAGAATAACAACCATAAAGCCTTTGCATGGTCCCTCCACGGAGGCAGGTGGCATTCTGTGGCAGGGTCTTCTCTGTTGTGGCTCCGGCTTTGGAATCCTTTATGAGGGAAGCTCCCCTGGTACCAGCTCTGCTTTTTTTGTAACGCCAGGTTACAAAACCTTTCTATTGGCCAAGGCTTTTTGGTGTGCTTCATCCCCAGATGAAAGTTGAGATTCCCAAGAAACCAAATTCAGCCATTATGCTTTGTTCATACATACTGGATTGTGGATGACGGGTCACTCTACCACTACCATGTTTTCTATGCATGGCAGTTCTCTGGTGCACATGGAATGCCAGACGCAATCGTTGAAAGAAGAGAGAATGTGGTTGAGGTTAAAATGTGTCCACCCCCCATTCCGTTTTTCATGCTTCTCCCCATGCTTCACTATGGTTCCTCCTCCGCCATTTAAATCATGGACTCCCTCATCTGTCTTTCCATTATGATTCAAATCTCTTTATTAACTCTGACCCAGGGCTGGCTCACTTTTGCCAGTGGTGTCCATTTCAACCCACTGTTCCTTCTTAACTAAAAATGAGAGCCGCTGCAAGTCACACCCTCTAGACAGGGTGCCTGAGAGCTGGTTGGTCATCTATTGCTATGGGAAAGGCACTCTGTACATGCTCAAATGCAGTCTCTTCCTTGTTGAATCACATATCCCAAAGATGAATGATGGTACAAACAGGTCCTGAAGCAAAGCCCTGGATGACACTGGGTTCAAAATGAACCATGTCCACGTGTCTCCCATGCCCAGTTATTCAGTTCCTCTGCTTCCTGAATTCTGGACTGATTCATACCTGCATGTAGCACCATTCAATTTCTCTGTTGTACCTTTAGTGTCCACTGTGCAGCTGAATGTGTGGACTGACTCCATTTTAAAAAAAGCATTAGGTGAGGAAGTTGGCTCTTACTCAATCCATTGGTCTATTTAGCTCAGGACTGTCTACGCTAAGGGGAAGCAGGCTGGAGATACAAGGGACTGAGCCAGGGACCTTCTGCATGTAGAGCAGGTCCTTCACCACTGAGCTATGGTCCTTCCCTACTGTCTGTGGTGTTAGATCTGTGATGGGCTATTCACACATGCAAGTAATTTCCGGATGTTGCAGCTGTCGTCTGGCAGCCAGTATGCATGTGGGAAACAGCTCTGTCATTTCACTACGGTCCCTGCCTCTCCTTTCCCTTCCCTTCCCTGCAGACCCTGAATATCTCAGCCTGCAACTCCCCCCTTCCACCATTATTCCAGCTCTGCCCACATTTCACCCCCATCTGTATTTATAGCCCCCAGCAACCCGCCCCCATCCTTCCGTCTTCCCGCAGCCTTCCCCCCTCCATGCGCTGTTATGCTGATGCGCCTCCAACCTGACCTCATTTCTTCCAGCAAGTCTAAAAAGGACAAAGGGGAGAACTTCTTGGATGTGCATGGAAATAAATAAACAAAAACTTGAATCCCAGCCAGCAGCGCCGTGTAGAGCCCTTTGTTGATATAATTAGAGTTTTGAAATAGAATTGATCAAGTGCCACTCCCAAAGACAAATTGCATCCTTTCTTCCCCCGACGCAGCTCCCGCGCTGCAGAGACTGGGCTTTAGCAATCATCAGAGTGCACAGCAATCTTTCCTTTTACTTGAAAAAACATGATGGGCAATATATCGGGGGTGGGGATGAGGTGCATATATCTTTGCTCTGGCGGGTGTACTTGCCAACTGCGGGGGCTCGTATAACTTCCCCAGGTGCTATGGAGCTCTTCCTAATTGATTGGCTGAAAATATATACACCTTTGGGGGATAGAGTGGAGTCCTGGGGAAGGGGAGCATTAATATCCCCCTTGTTTTGTGTATGTGCATGTGTAAAAAGCAAAGCTTGTGCAAAACAGGGCGTGGGGCTCCCCCCACCCCCAGTGCATTTATTCGGTTCGGGAATGAGTTTTGATTTCTTGTTCTTGCTTATTTGGTTAAAGGGCGCGGGGCTCCCCCCACCCCCAGTGCATTTATTCGGTTCTGGAATGAGTTTTGATTTCTTGTTCTTGCTTATTTGGTTTTATTTATTATAACATGTATAACTTTTCATCCAAGGGGCTCAGTTGACATGCTTTGTTCCCTTCCCATTTTCTTCTCACAACAACCCTGTGAGGTAGGTTAGGCTGAGAGAAAGAGAGCAGCCCAAGGTCACCCTGTGAGCATGGTGGCCGAGTGGGGACTGGAACCTTGGTCTCACAGGCCCTGGTTTGATGCAGTATCCACTGTGCCACTGTGGTTACATGATATAGGGGCTTTCCTTCCAAGGACTAAAGGTTAGTTAACCAGTCTGCTTCCCAGTAGTGCCCCATTCATAGCAGTTCACCCATAAATCTGTTCTGTCAATCAATCAATCAATGGTTTTTAAATTTTGTGTTTAAATATACATTTCTACATTTCTCAAAATATTTAAATAACAAAACCCAAATCTTATTCTGATGCAGTTTTTGAGCAGATAGCTGCACTGGAACATGCATTTTTAAGAACGTGTTTTTCAGCAGAGAAGTGCATCAGAACTGTAAAAATGTTGCCAGAGAACTAAATTCTGGGTCAATTAGTATCAGATTTTTTTTTGGGGGGGGGGAACCCTCCCAAATTCCTCCTTTGGGGACATTTGCACAGAGGCTAACACTACTATTTCTTGTGAATGGGAGACTCTCTAAGAAAATTCCTCAACACTTCCCTCCAGGGGCCATTGTAGGATCAGCAAGGGGCTGCACACTCTGCATGGCTTTTTAGCCAGAGGGCATCCCTGAGCATCTGTCTTGGCAGAGAGGCACCCTGCCTGCCAGGGCTGCAACTGTGCTCTTGTACAGCTTCCATTCATTTCAACAGGGCTTATGCAAAAGAACTATACAGATAACAGTGTGCATTACTTCACTTTCTTCCAAGGTGCACCAAACCTGCCACATGACAGAATTCCTGCATCTTCCCTCTTGGTAGGGATGGTTCTGCTGTTTAAATCATCATCGTCATCATCATCAACAACAACAACAACAACAACAACAACACACATACACAAAAGCCAGTAGACTTGTATATGTTTGTTACAATGATTCCAGAATTTATGATGTGGTATGCACCCCCCTCCCCAAATTAAAACTGGAGAAGCACTTTATTTGTCCCTTGTAGGGAGTGGGATATTTTGCAGCCTCTATGAGTAACATTTTAACGATTCTCGGTTGAATCACCATTCTGGGCACAGTAATAAACACCAACTTCAACTCCTTGAAAGATTCCATCAATGGTGTCTCCGAAAATTTTTACACATCACTTGGGAAGACAGGCGAACTAATGTCAGTGTACTGGGAGAAGCAAAGATCACAAGTGTCAAAGCAATGATTCTTCAACATCAACTCTGTTGGACTGGTCATGTGGTTTGGGTGCCTGATTATTGTCTTCCAAAGCAACTACTTGATTCCCAACTCAAGAATGGAAAGCAAAATACTGGTCAACATCAAAAGAGGTTTAAAGAGTCTCTCAAGGCAAATGTGTGTGTGTGTGTGTGTGTGTGTGTTTGTGTAACATAAGCACTGATAACTGGGGAACACCAGCCTGTGAGCACTCCAACTGGAGAACAGCCATTACCAGGGGTTTCATGGACTTTGAAGAAGCCTGAGCTCCGGCCAAGGAGGAGAAACGAGCTAGGAGGAAGGCATGTTTGACAAACCCTCACTGTGATCAGCTCCCACCCGGAAACCTATGTTCCCACTGTGGAAGGATGTGTGGATCCAGAGTTTGCCTCCACAGTCACTTACGGACTCACTGTTAAAACCGTGTTCATGGAAGACAAACTTACTCGGCTGTGAGTGATTGCCAAAGAAGAAAGAGACATAGGGAACTGCCTTATGCAGAGTTGGACCACTGCCAAGGACTCTTCAGTGCTTCTGACAGCAGCCTTTCTCAGCCCTGTGTGGACATGCTGCAGATCAGACCTGGGGTCTGATCCACATGCAAAGCATGAGCCAAGAACTGAATTATCCAGCCTCAGTGGGAAGAAAGCAAGACAAGAACAATGAATCACACAGAGACACAGCAGGCAGCATCCAGAGCGGATTAGTGCACTGAGATCACAAGAGCCTATAACGACTTAATGAGTTCATTTCTCATGGCACACTAACAGTTCTCCCAGATCTGGAAACAACTCTTCCATGATAACAAACTTGATTCATAAACTGTTGGGGAACCATAAGCAAGAGTACTGCACAGATGTTTCTTTTGATTTTCATCCATCTAATCAATTCGTTTATGAGGCCCGTTTGTGCTCGGCCTGCCTCCTATCAGCCATCTGTATGTTTATTTTGCTCAGGACCCTCCCAAAATGGCAGTCGCACACTGTACAATCTGCTTGCTCCAAGTGGAACCTTTGATAAGGTTTGCTATTTCCCCGCCACAATAGTTTGCAATAATTTCCCATGCTGTTCTGTAGATTTTCTTGGGGGTGGAGGGGAGAAGTAACCTTTTTATACAAGCATCTCTGCCCTTAAACATTTTACTTAGACACAAGCCACACACCCTTAATCATATACGGTACCAGACACCCCCCCCCCATTTGTCCACCCTTCCAAACTACTTGGCTGGGAATCAATTCCTGTACATGAGTGCCTGGCAAAATCCAGGCATTCACCATATCAGATAAGTTTCCCCTGCCGTTCCAGGTGAGCTTTGATATGAAAGGTGATGTCAGTGATTGAGGCAAGTCTTTGGTTAGAGCTGGGCTTCACCCTGGTGATAAGTGTGGGGCAGTAGCATTGATGGAGATATTGAAACTGTCCCTGTAAATTGTGAGGAGCTCAGACAATTTACTCCAGAGAGGGGATCAAGGGAAGAAAGACGAATGTGTAGTTTAGGGATAAAAGGAGTGGCTGGATATCAGCATACTTTCATCTAGGTGCTTCAACGGGTGGAAAGCGGTACCTGTGTGGGATATAATTGCTGTGTCATTAAACTAGGACAGGGGTTGAGAACCAATGGTTCCCCACAAGCTCCCATGAGCCCCAGCCAGCATAGCCAGTGTAGGATTTAGGGTAGTGTGGGTTGTTCCCCTGCGCAGGGCACTGAGCCAAGGGGCGCAGCAATAGTAGTAGTAGTAGTAGTAGTAGTAGTAGTAGTAAAACCTAGAGTTATATGGGTACCTACTCAGAGTTAGGCCCATTGAGAACATCCATAAAAAGCAATGCTACCAAAAGGAATTATTGTGAGAATAAAAAATATTTGTGGGGGTGGGTGAATATTGTCCTCACTCAAGGCTTCATAGTACCAAAGTCCACCTCTGATGGCTGACAATGAAGGGTGATGGGAGTTGTAGCCTGGGCTCCACTGGGCTACAGTTTCTTCCTCCTTGAACTAGGGGTAGGATTGTATCGGAAGCAGGCAGGAATCTTGTAAATGCAAGGAGGGAGCACAGCTTGTGCAAGCTTTCCCGCCTTTTTGAATGGGAAGGGTTGGAAGTACCGTGTTTACTCGAGTCTAATGCGCCATCGATCTAATGTGCACCTCAATTTTCAGAACCTTGAAACCAAAAGAAGTATTTGCTGGCAAATGTAAATGTGCCATCGAATCTAATGCACATTTTAATTTTCGCAACAAAAAAGGTGAGCATTAGATTTGGGTAAATACGGTATATACACACAGTTCACAGGATTGCCAGATCCCTTGAGGATGCAATTTGTAGGATAGGGGAGCCACACCTTTGAGGGCTGCAAAGCACATCATGGTGTCTTCCCTGTTCATTGATTTTTCTAGCCCGGACATGCACAGTGGCGTAGCGTGGGTTGTCAGCACCCGGGGCAAGGCAAGTAATTTGCACCCCCTAACCCGTGGATTTGCGCCCCCTAACCCGTGGATTTGCGCCCCCTAACCCTAACCCCCAGATGTTGCGCCCGGTGCGGCCGGCCCCCCCTGCACCCCCCACGCTACGCCACTGGACATGCATGAGCTCTGCTTGAGTAAACTTTTTTGCTTAAGGTCACATTCACAGGAGAACCTGGTGCAGATTATCTACCCCTTATAATCTTTAACTGCCCTGTTGAAATTAGAGTTGGGTTGTTAGAAGAGTATATTCTACACACTCCCTCTCAAAGCACGGGTGAAACAGATTCTAATATCCATTTGTGTGTTTGTGAATAAGAGTTTGGAGGTTATCAGAATGATTGAATGCCACTTTATTGCATTAGCCACAGGCTAAAGCAATTTGCCAAGTTTTTTTAAAAATACTGAAGATAAACATAAAAAGTAAAATAGAACATCCATATGAAATCCACAGATCTTATGCCCAAATAGTAAGTAATCATATATAGCTAAACAGTCCAGTAAAATAAACTTAATGAACCCTAGACAGGAAAACACATAAGGGGCACAATCCAAGCAAACTTTAATAGCACATTCCATTTCATGTTTACTCAGAGGTAAACCCTAGTATTCATAAACCTGCAGTCTTTTTGCTATTTTGTGCTTTGATAATTTTAGGCAGCCCAGGACCTCCAAACATTCTGCTCAGGCTTGTGGTTCGGAGAGGTCACTTCGGTGATGTGGTCCAAACGAAAGCAGGGAAATATGTTTGGCACCAGCTTGGCTGCAGGAGTTGCCGGAAGGAGGCAGACAAGACGACAATTTCTATAGAATGGAAAGCCATCTCATCATAGTGGGGAAGATTGTGATCAGGTGAGCTGTGTGCTTGCTCAGTCTGCTGTCCAGGTGCTAACTAACCATTTGAGGCAACTTCAAGGCTCCTGTTCTCCCTTCTTAGGGCTCTTTTATCTTTAAACCAGATTTGGACCAGGTACCCCCTCAAACAGAAGACTGCCAATAGCTATAGGGCATAATAATAATAATAATAATAATAATAATAATAATAATTTTTATTTATATCCCGCCCTCCCCAGCCAAGGCCGGGCTCAGAGCGGCTTACAAGCAATAATAAAAACAAGTTAAATGATTACAACTTAAAAACAACATTAAAAATACAACATTAAAATACTGAAACATTAAAATATTAAAATGTAGCCTCATCGCAGGAGGAGAAGGAAAAGAAAAAAGAAAGAGAGGGAGGGAGGGAATCAAATTGGCTCCAAGCCAAAGGCCAGGCGGAACAACTCTGACTTACAGGCCCTGCGGAAAGAAATCAGATCCTGCAGGGCCCTGGTCTCATGAGGCAGAGCGTTCCACCAAGCCGGGGCCAGTGTTGAAAAGGCCCTGGCTCTGGTTGAAGCCAATCTAACTTCCTTAGGGCCTGGGACCACTAGGGTGTTGTTATTTATGGACCTTGAGGCTCTCTGTGAGCGGTCCCATAGGTACAAGGGTCCTAGGCCGTGAAGGGCTTTAAAGGTCAAAAGCAGCACCTTAAATCTGACCCTGTACTCCACCGGGAGCCAGTGCAGCTTGAAAGGCACTGGGTGAATATGCTCCCATGGCAGAGACCCCGTGAGGAGCCTCGCTGCAGCATTCTGTACCCGCTGGAGTTTCTGGGACAGCTTCAAGGGCAGCCCTGCGTAGAGCGAATTACAGTAGTCAAGCCTGGAGATGACTGTCGCATGGATCACTGTGGCCAGGTTGGGGCGGGAAAGGTAAGGGACCAACTGCTTGATGCGGCGAAGGTGGAAAAATGTCGCCTTGGCTGTTGCTGTAACTTGCGCCTCCATGGAAAGGAAGGCGTCAAGGATTACACCAAAACTCTTAACGGAAGGCAATGGCATTAATTGGGTCCCCACAAGAGAAGGGAGTTGGTCCCTCATCCCCATGCCATTCCAACCCAGCCATAAGACCTCTGTCTTCGAAGGATTTAGTTTCAATCGGCTCCCACGAAACCATCCAGCCACAGCTTCCAAGCATCTGGTCAGTGTGTTCGGGGCCGAGTCGGTGTGGCCATCCATCAGCAGATAGAGCTGAGTATCATCAGCATATTGGTGACAACCCAGCCCAAAGCTCCGGATAATCTGGGCAAGGGGGCGCATAAAGATGTTAAAAAGCATCGGGGAGAGGATTGCGCCCTGCGGCACTCCACACACCAAGGAGTGGCGCGACGACATTTCCCTCCCTAGTGCCACCCTCTGTCCCCGACCAGAGATAAAAGAGCACAGCCAGTTACGGGCTATGCCCTGTATCCCCACGTCTGCGAGGCGGTGGTCCAGAAGATCATGATCGACCATGTCAAAGGCTGCTGACAAATCTAAAAGGATCAGCAGTCCTGACCTGCCTTGATCCAGCTGTCTACGGAGATCACCTGTTAGGGCAACCAGAGCCATCTCGGTCCCAAAACCAGGACGGAAACCGGACTGAAATGGATCTAAAGCCGATGTTTCCTCCAGAAACCTACCAAGCATTTTCAGCAACCGCACTCTCAATTACCTTACCCAGATATGGAAGATTAGCATTCTAAGCAAGGCAAGTGGGAGCAAAAGCCACAAACTTGCCACTAAGGAGCTCTGAAACATGTGAAGAGGGGTTCAACCTGTGCAAGAGGGCTACTTTAGTAGAAAGAACCCTTAGACCAGGCGTAAGGGGTTGTTATATAGAATTCTTCTCTCTCCTCTGCCAAATGGGATGCACAGAAGAACAGGTGTGCCTCACAGTGGTAGCAGAGAAGCACAGGTGCAACAACTTGGGATAGCTTCTGGTACACCCAGGGGCAGCAGGGGAAGACAGATTTTCCAAGCTGCTGCATCTCAATCCGGACCATTGTGACTATTTATTAATTTGCAGCTCAATACAAATCCCATGTTGACTTGAATGAACTCAGTATTTCTTTCTTCCACATACCAGGCAGCTGGGAGCCATTCATGCAAATGTCTTTTTTTCTGGGTGTGTGGCGATTGACTTTGATTCCCATTTGATGCAAGGTCACCTATTGACTCCACTAATTTTGATTTCATTTTTTTTAAAAAAACTAATCAAAAGTGAGTTTGATGCTAGTAACGTATCCTTTTTGAAAACACATGAGAACAACGTGAAATTGAGCGGAATCCAGCAAAGCTTTCCAAAGGGCATGAATGCTAATGGAAGAAGGACTTGCATGTCTGTTGGCTAACTGAATGAAGGCCAGGGCGCGATGCTGAAATATATTTTACAGACACCCAACTTCGTACATTGTTATTGGAAGGCATGCTAATAGGAAATCTGCACGCTGACAAAGGAATAAGCCTGGGGTGCAGCATAGTTCCTGAAGCTGGGAGAACTTAAATCAGGGGGAACCAACATGATGCCCTCTAGATGTGCATGGAATCATAGAATCAACCCCCTGCAATGCAAGAATCTCAACTAATGCATCCTTGACAGACAGCCATCCAACCTCTGCTTAAAAACCTTCAAGGAAGGAGAGTGCACAACCTCCCAAGGGAGTCTGTTACACTGTCACACAGCTCTTAACATCAGAAAATTTTCCCTGATGTTGCTGGACTACAGCTCCTTGACCATTGATCATGTTGGCTGGGACTGATGGGAACTGGAGTCCAACATATCTGCAGAGCCACTACGCTGGCTCTTCCCATATTCACATTCCCAAATACTCAGATCAACGTCTGAGGCTCTGTTGGGCAGTACTGGTAGGGGGCGGGCGGTACTTGGAGCAGGGCCTTTTTTAGTTGAGTCACCAGTGCCGTGGAGTGCCTTCCAAGGTGGGCTCAACTCCTGGCTCTTTGGCGCCTTGCTGTTTGACAGCCAATGAAATCATGGTTGTTTCTGAAGGCCTTTGGGGATGATGCTGGCTCATAATGCTGGTTTTATTGCTACCTTAGCTTCTAATCTGTTTTTTTTTTAGGAAAAATACTGGCTGGTTCCCTCTATGTCCACAGCTGTACCCACCCATAGTCCAAAGCTGCTCTTTCCACTTCTACTGTTCACCACTTATTTGCTGCCACCTGCTGCGAGAAGGAAATACGGTACATTGCTGCCCTTCGCCTCTGCTTCATGGCTCAACTATCAGCAACAGGTACCCACCTTGCTGGTCCTTGGTTGTGCTACTTCTTCTTCCCAAAGAGCTGATATTCTCTCTCTCTCTCTGGCTGTTCCAGTGCTAGGCATGGAGACAGGAGCAGGGGAAGACAGCAAGCAAGGGAAGGAAGGAAGGGGCTTTATGGTGGATGAGCTTGTGCAGAATAAATTATTCAAATCAATACCATATATGCAAAATTGCTTATTTTGCATAAATGCCTTCAATTTGTATGCTGCATTCTGAGCTCAATATTTGATGTTCAGAAAGTGGATTTTCTTTTTCTTTTGCTGTTTCTTTTTTCTTTTTAATTCTGCTTTTGCACTGAGAGCAGTGAGGCACAAGGTGGGAAAGTGTCTGTAAGGGGTGGGCAGTCAAGGAAAGATGGTTAAAAGAAAGTGATTGGAGGTCAGGGAAGAGGGGCTACCTAATCACACAGCACACAGGATCTGCCTCCTTAAAACACCAAAGAAGCTGCTTACAGGCCCTGCTTAACTAGTCTGATACAGCCCTCTGCACCAGTGAGAGTTATTTTTGTGCCAAACACTGTAAGAGGCATCAGCATACCCTCCAACATTTCTCTGATTAAAATAGGAATGTCCTATTCCATAATAATATTATTAATAATAATTTTGCTATTTATGCCCCGCCCACCTGACTGGGTTTCCCCAGCCACACTGGGTGGCTTCCAACCTATATAAAAGCATAATAAAACATTAAACATTAAAAAAAACCCAACAACTTCCCTTCACAGGGCTGCCTTCAGATGGATCAGGGGTCAGATAGCTCCTTACCCTTCAACATTTCTCTAGTGAAAACAGGAATGTTCTAAGGAAAAGCGGGACATTCCAGGATCAAATCAGAAACCAGGAAAGCTTCTATAAATCTGGGACTGTCCCTGGAAATTAGGGACACTTGGAGGATCTGCATTAGAAACCCAAAGTTGCAGACTGCTTCTTGAATACCAGTTGCTGGAAGTCGCAGGAGGGGAAAGTGCTGTTGTGCTCAAATCCTGCTTGGTCACTATGAGAACACGATGCTATGGTAGATGGGCCATTGGACTGATCCATTGGGCTCTTCTTATGTTTTTGAACCCCTTAATCCAGGCATGGCCACACTTGGCCCGCCAGATGTTTTGGGACTACAATTCCCATCATCCCTGGCCACTGGTCCTGTTAGCTAGGGATGGTGGGAGTTGTAGTCCCAAAACATCTGGAGGGCCAAGTCTGGCCATGCCTGCAATCAGTAAGGAGTAGAGAGGACCATACTTGCTGTGCGGGATGAGAAGGTGGTGCAGTTGCTCACTATCAGTCAAGGTACACTTGCACAAAAACGATGGCACAATACTGATAATCAAAGACTGGAGGCTTTAGTTGGGAATAGGATAGAAACCAAGAGGCCTCTGCATATTCCACTGCCCCCTCCTGCAGAGCTATAGCCTAAAAGAAACGAGTAATTATTCTGCAGTGCAAGTCATGGCCTTAAGTGCTCTCCAGCACGAGTAAATATTTGAATTTGATTTGTGCACCTGGAAGGGCTATGCATTCCCCTACTAAATACAACGCTAACCATAAGCTTGTGCAGTCAGATCAATATCTCCTGGTAACAATAAAGCTGCAGCTCTGTCTCACAGTCGGACCAATTATATAGAGTAGCCAGCTCAAGTTTTGCCCTGGTTTCACAGCAATCAGGATCCGTCCCATCACACTAATCTTCCCCAGGAACTCACTGGGTTATCTCTAGTCATCCAGTGCCCCCAGGGTCTTTCTATCTTGGCAGGGACTGCCACACGGCAGAGATTTACTGCCTCTGCAGTCGGGAGGCCAGAGGCATCAGGTCCTGGGGCTTTCGTGATTTTCTTTACCTACTGCGGTTCCTGTATTTAACTCTGGCTGCTTTCCCGTTCTGAGAACCACTGGCAGAAACCCACAAGGTTCACGTAAACACAAGAATTTGCATGTGCAGATAGGAATGTCAACAAGATTTTCTGGGCCGCTGTGTATGGATTCCCTCCCCAGCAATCTATTGACAAGAACTGCTGCTCATTCCAAATATAAAATGGAGAGGGGACAAAAATATACACAACCTTGAGCTCCTGAGTGGGAAAGCAAGTTACAAATCTACGCCACCCAGCGCATAGTTAAACTAGGGCATATAGTCCAACAAATGGCTTTAAAAGAATATTAGACAAATTCATGGCTCCTAGCCAGAGGGGCTATGCTCTGTCACCATGGTCAGAGGCGATAATGCTTATTATTATTATTATTATTATTATTACCATCATTTAATTATTTATTTAAATTTCTATACAGTGGTACCTCTGGTTATGTACTTAATTCGTTCCGGAGGTCCATACTTAACCTGAAACTGTTCTTAACCTGAAGCACCACTTTAGCTAATGGGGCCTCCCGCTGCTGCTGCTGCACCGCCGCTGCATGATTTCTGTTCTCATCCTGAATCAAAGTTCTTAACCCGAGGTACTATTTCTGTGTTAGCGGAGTCTGTAACCTGAAGCGTATGTAACCTGAGGTACCACTGTACTGCCCCTCATCTGCAGATTTTAGGGCAGGTTACAACATAAAAATGCAATACAAAACACCAAATACATAATAAAAACAAGAACAAAAAACAGATCAATAACCCCCTCCCCCTTCTAGCAGTACAAGTTGCTAGAAACTGTAACAGGCTTCTCATAGGTATCTGGTTGGCTACTGTGGGGGGAATTCAAAATGGTGCTATGTCAATGCAAACACTGCAGCTTTCCAGGTGGAACAGTCCCTCCTCTTCTGCCCACGTGCTATCTCAGGGGTTCTCCTGACACCCCCTTGCCAGGGGCATCAGGTATATGGGCAAGGGGCTTTAGCCCCCCATATTTTGGGGCAGGTGGCTTTACCCCCCCAATATTGAGGGGAGGGCTCCACCACTGCAAAGTGCCCTCCATGCATCCCAGCCCCTAGCCCGGGAGCCCAGGAGCTAGGCTGGGGCTGGGACAAGCAAGCGTGAAGATTGCCCTCCGCACATCCCGCCCCCACCCGGCGTCACATGAGACGTGATGTGGCTGTGTCCCTTCAAAGGGGCAAGTCGGTGCCCCTGCCCCTCGCAGCCAATTTTGGATGTGCCAAGAAGGCGCAGAAGCTCTCACTCAGGGCATTGGTTCTTCACACACATCTCTCTTTCCTCCATCCAGGTAACTAAGAGGCATCATCAGAGTGCAAGGACACATTCTAGCGAGGCAAAACCATTCACACAAGGTGCAAAGTAGGGATGGTGAGGAATGTGACCTGGAAAGAGGCAGGTTTTTCCCCTCCCCAGTTGGAACTCATAGGAACTCAGTTCTGGCACCCTCAGGTGGACACCATTGCCATTCTAAGAGAACAAAGGAGGCGTTCATGGTGAGTTCTGGCACCTCTTTTTCTAGAAAAATAGCACTGGGAAGAGGAAAGTGGATGGTCAGCCTGTGTGACCTGGGGAAGTCCTCATATGTGAGTGAGCCCTGCTGGTAGTAAGCATGGCATACATGCTCAGATCAGAGCCAAATGGCTTGGCACTGCCATGATTTCTCACAATGCCCTGAGGCAATGGTATGTTGGCTCCCAGACCAAACCAAGTGGCACTGATTGGAACACTGGATTTATTTTTTTAAGGGGGGCCTAGGTAGAGCTGTGTGATCCTAACAGCTCCCTCAGAAGTTTTTATTCTGATGTTGAACCTACCTTGTGGGCTCATCCAGACTTCCATTTGTAGGCACAGGTCCGTGCTTTCCAGGCATGGATCCAAGCAGTTGCTACCTCCGGGAAAACCAGCTGTTTACCACTGAATTGGAGCAAGTCTCCATCTGTGGAAAACCCAATCAATGTTTGCTCCAATTTTGAGTAGAAAGTGGGTTTTCCTGGCAGGACTGAAAACAGCCAACAGCAACTGCTTGGACCCGTGCTTGGAAATCATGGACTTATGAAGTCTGGATGAGCTCTGTGTCTGCTTTACCCTCATCAACACTCCAGAAACCTGGGAAAGAGAAAGGAATGTCAAGGACTGAATGAGAAAATAAATAGCATTGGGCTAGTATTAGAGCTGTGAACCAATTGAACAGGGGTTTTTTTGGTTGGCAATTCTCTTGCCTTTTGACCCATTAATTCAGTTAAGTTTGAATAATCTTGCATATTACTTCAGCCTCGGTGTGTTTAAGTTACCTCACATTCCCTTCAATATCTCCACATGACATCTGTATTCAGTATAAGCACCTTTCTGAAATTCTGAGGGAAGTATGAGATAACTTAATAAGCAAAAGCTACTGCTCAATATTAAAAAGAAAGGGCATCTTTCATATTTGCTTCTTTTCCCCATATTTCCCGACAACAGTAACAAAGCAGCAAAAAATATTGAAAACAGCTTTAAAATAAACTAGCAGGTATGCTCTTAACTTCTTCTACTTAAAATTGCCTATCCCCACTCCTTAAATCTTTAGTTGACTAATCTACTGATCAGACCTGTACAATGAGCCTAACGCTGTATTGGACTTTGGGGGTGACAGATCAAAACATGTACCTTTAAGTCTCCCAAGACAGCAGGAAACAAGGTAACTCCTCCTACCTGTTTCCTCCCTAGTCATGATGGTCACATTATTCTGTGACAAGGCTTGGGGCCCTCATAAATTGCAGCAGGGATGGGGAAACTGGATCCACACAGCTGGTCCAATCCCCCCATCCCACACCACTCCAGTGGCCAGCTTTGACAGGAAGTATGAATTAGGTAAACTCACTTTGAAGTGCAAATTAAATTAAATTTATTCCCCATTCCCCATGACAATGCTTACATGGCCAAAATGGCATCACTCACCCAGAAGAGGGAAGTATCAACAGACCTGGGTGGAAACCCAGGCTGGCATAAATTTTTAGAAAAACGAACTTTAGATAGGAAGTTAAGTGGGTCTCCCCCCCCCCAAAAAAAGAGCCCAGTTAGGATTGAGCATGCTCAGTGGGCATGGAATGCTGATTGGCTACTGGGGGTGGAACAGACAACCAGGAGAGCAGAACAAAATGGCGTATCCTGGAAAAAAGCATGGCTGGCTATGCAGATGTCCTGGCATGATTTACTGGAGGGGGAAAAGGACTGGGATGACAACACTGTGTCTGATGTCGGGGCAGGACCCAATAGTGCACTGGGAGACATCTCCACCCCACTACTGCTGTGTCGTGGACTGGTTGGACGCAGAGGAATGGTGGGAAGAATCCGCTGTGGAACAACCAAGGGAAGAAGTCTCAGAGCTCAGGGAGTTTTGGTGGGACAACTGTGAGTGGTCACAAGGAGAAGAGAAGGTGTTGGAAGCTGGAGAGGTGACAGGGCTTAGTGAGCTGAGAGAGCCTGTGGCAGAGAGAAGCTTAGAATCAGAAGCTGAAAGAGGAGAGTGGGGTGAGGGAGGTTTACAGGCAGAGATGAGTCTGACTGGTGAAAAGTCACAGGTGTTTCCCACTCCTGCTGTGACAAGCTTCCCTCCCGCTGATCTCCCAGAACCAGGAGAGGCATGAAACAGGAGGAGCAAAGACAGGTATGCAGGTGCAGTCTTTGATTGCTTGGGGAAAGCTCTAGGAAGGAGGATACATAGACATCTGTGGGGAGGCATGGACCTTCAGTCTTGGCAACTGCTTCATGGGGGGCAAGACCTGCCAGGAATGAGTTGCTGTGCTCATTAGGCCTGATATTCTGCCAGGTCCGGGTGGATTGTGTTTTTGCTAATGAAGAGTTAATTCCAACCTGTGATTTACTGCCAACTTGTTCTGACATGCTGGATCTCTCAGCAGTAGCCAGTCCTAGGTATGCCCCTGGACACACCGTTGGATGTGCTGGTGTAAGCAGATCCAGCCCATGTGCAGGAGTGCCTGCTTGCTTGCCCAGTCCTGACACCTAGGATGTAAACCATGTGAATGACTCTAGTTCTTCAAAAGGGCAGCCCAAGGGGTGTGTCTTCGCTTGGGCCTAGCCCTGTATCTTAGAGCTCTGCTTTTAAACTTCCGAAATGTGTAGCCTGTGACCTGATCTAGGTATAAACAGCACAAAGACTTGTGGAATAAAGCCTTCAGAAGTCATGGGGTGGAAACTCCAAGAACTGTGTTTGAGACTGGGAGCCAGGACAGGCTGCAATCCTGAACAGGTGCACTCCACACTGCAACATTTATTAACAGCTCCTACTTGTAATCAATAATAGGAAGAAACGGTGGCAGATGAATAAAAGCATTCCTTGCTTAGCAGATGACAACACTGATCAGACTTGGATGACATGTCTACCTCCCATGAGAATGTATCTCGAGGGGGTTGAAAAGCAGGATAACATTCCTTCCAACCTGGCAGTGGCCTTGGTCTCCTGCAACAGTAAGCTCATACAGGGATGGGGCAGACAGGCAGAGAAGAGGAGATGAATAGAGGAGATGGACACTGTTCAGACACAAAGAGAGCATCCACCGGAAAAGGCCACCTAAAGGCCCTCCCTGCTCCTGTTTCACACGTGAGCACCTGGAATTGCAGAGATGAAGAAGCAGATCAGCAGATGCCAGATGCTGGCCAGTTCAGAAAAGGCAAAGGCTGACACCAGGCAAAAACCAGAAGTGCCTTTGAAAACTTCTCCACTGTCCTTGGAAATCTAGCTCAAGGTCACACGCACACAGGTTTGCAGTACTTGGAGCCGAGCCCAGATCTTCTTGTCTTGTGGCCCAGTGCCCAAACGGCTGGCCCTCTCCAGTAACAAGGCAGCAGATCACACACGGCAGATGTTGGCTGTGATGCTTAATGTGCTCTCAGAAGATGCTCGGACAGCGGAGGGGGAAAGAGGGGAAGAGCTGGTGTTGGCGGTGGGCAATAGTGAGAGGAGACCACAGGAGGAACCAGAGTAGTTAACTCTGCAGCTCTGAAGTCCCTCTGCGCCCACAGAAGCTTTTATTTCCTGCGCGCTAACCCACAACCTCAGGCAGCTGTGCCCTCCATTGTTAATTATTATAATTAAGATCTGCTTTAATTTAGACCAGTCATTTCCCCCTCTTTGTTAATTACAGGCAGAGAGCCGAGCGCTGTTTTGGTTCCTCAGGAGGGAAATGCTTTCAAGAGCAACTTTTACAGTTCAACTTTGAAACGGCTGAGTAGAAAATACACACACACACACACACACACACACACACACACAAATGCCCTCCCCCTTCTCCCTAAATATGGAATGCAATAAATAACAGGCAAAATGGAATCTGCTTGAATTTCCTATTCTTTTATGGATTCCCTTCCTGGCTTCAAGTTATCTTTGAGATGTGATGGCTCAGCAGTTGTGGAGGGGGGGGGGGGGGAGGTGAGAGACAACTTGAGAATTTTTCCCCAGAGATGAAAGAATTACTGTGCCTGACCTCAGCAACACACACACAGACACACACACACACAGTTGCAGCTGGAGGAAAATAGATTTGGGGTGGGTGTCATTTTGATATTGAACTAGTGAGGTGAAAAACAAAACTCCCCCTCAATAATAACCCCTGATCAATGGGATTTCAAATGTATGCCGTTTGGCAAGGGTCATTTGATTTTATTCTCATCATCAATAGTCTTCATTGCTTTGGGAGGGAGGCTCCCCCTCTCTAGTGAAAGTGTCTCTTCGACCAAAAAAAATATGACAATGATAAAATGCCAGTGAGCCAACTGTAGGTTAACTGGATGTAAAAGGGGGCACAGATCCGTTCTTGGACTCAGTTCAGTGCAGATCCTGGGAGCTCGCGACCAGACCTCACAAACAGGGGCATTTAGCGGGGGAGTTTAAGGGGGAAGTCCAGAGTTCTGTCTCTTGGTGTGCTTAGGACCAGAGACATGGAGGGCGAGGGAGCTGCTACAGTGACCTGTAACACCTGTGCCATGTTTGTCATTCTGCCGGAGAGCAAGCAACAGCACACCTGTAGCAGGTGCAACCTGGTTGTCTTGCTGGAAGAGAAGGTGCAGCAACCTGAGGCCTGCCTAGCCACACCTTAAGCAACAGGACAACATGCAGAGCTGCTTGATAGAGCTGAGTTGACTGAGATTGAGCACCAAGATAGATGGGATGCCCCCAGGGTGTAGAAAGATTGCCCATTGCAAGAGTCTTACCCCTGGAGAGATGTGATGCACAGAAGTAGGACAGTCACAAACCACACTTTGCTATTAGAGTTGCAAAATGGCTTCCGTACTCTCACCTTGGGCACTGATTCTGGGCCAGAGGAGCTAGGACAGCAGTTGCCAACCTCAGAAGACACGAAGGTGGGTATGAAAGATACAGTGCACAGCATGATTATTGTGACCCCCACCCCAGGAGAAAAAGACAGGAGGAGATAGATTTGGAGGAGTCTTTTTCCATTCTTGACCTAACTCCTTCAGATGCAGGGCTACTGACCATGGATGAGTATACTGATAACGTACTTGCTACCTTCCATGGAGATGACATTAGAGAAAGGGAATTGCAGCCTAAACATGACAATCTGGGAGGAAGGAGTAGGAAGTACTCAAACCATAAGTTTCCGGCCTTTGTAACTTATCCCAACAATATCAAAATTAGCTGCAATAAAGAAGAGGGAAGACTCGAGAACCACAGAAGGAGACCTCAGAATACTCCAGGCAGCCTTTGGAAGGCACAGCCCATAGAATGATTCCAGCTACTCCACAGAGGAGGAGGAGATGAGTCGGGGTGATAGGGGACTCCCTACTGAGGAGAACAGAGGAAACAGGATGTCACAGGAAGCGTGCTGTCTTCCGGGTGCAAAGATTCATGATGTGATGGAGAAGTTGCCAAGTCTTCTAAAGCCCACTGACCACTACCCCCGGGACCTCAAGGTGCATCTTGGGAAGTTGTCCCAGGTTGGAGGCTTTGTGGTGTGTCCAGCCAATGGTGCCATCAGGGTGGGAATCTGGGGAACAGATCCAGGACCACGCTCACTAGAATGAGCAGGGAGTACCCCCCCCAAAAAATGCAGCAGGGGTGGCTTACCCCCATTTCAAAGTCCATGAAGGTGATGCATCTTCTCACCTGGCTCTTCCCATAAGACTGTTCCAACCCCAGAGTCTCAAATGATGTAACTGCAGTGCTTTGCCCAGAGCCTGTTGTCTATTCCAAAATGGCGCTGGAATGGGAAAGTGGGATTTAAAAAAACAAAACGAGAAGCATGACCACTCAAAAAACGTTTCATTATTTCCTTTCCTCCCACCTCCCTGACACCACTTCTTATCTCCCATTACCAAATGCCATTATATGGCTGTGAATGGAAAGAGCATTGCTCTTTCTCCACATGCCTGATCTGTACACAGCCGGGGGATGTTATTACTGCCACCAGCCGCAGGCTAATAAATAAAAAAGAGGTGTCAAGGTAAAATATACCCTTCCCAGGGAAATGCTTTGTGGGGGAGGGGTGGGGTAGAGTTGGGAGGGGTGGAGAAAAATGACAGAGAAAATAATGGCATGAAACAAGCGCACGGACCCTCCTCCCCGCCATACACACGGGGGGGGGGGGGAGGGAGAGACACACGCAAGTGATGGAGAGGTGTTGGGGCTGAGGCGATGTGAGCTGACTCCATGATGTTTCTGTCTCTCAGTCTGTGCAGAAAGGTTTTTCAGTTTGTGTTCCTAGTCTGGTGTCTCTGGTATACTCCCTTTACATTGCTGTTTTGCAAGCCAAGAGGAGGATACCATCCAGGTTAAAATAAAAGCCTGGGCTTAAGAACAACCAGATATGCTTAGCTTCTATTCCATGCGGAGAGGTGAATACTTTGCCTATAAAAAGTGATTATCTATATATATTAATCTAATCCTGAAACACACACTTTATGATAATAGTCAGGACTGGGAAACCACAAGCAATTCATTGGCACTGGTGTCAATTTTAAAGGAGCTCACCTCAACGTTTTATGTGCCCTGCAAGGCTGATGGCTAAATAAATATTTCAAATCCCAAGGCACCTGAGATATTTCCAACAGTGGTAATAACAGAGTTTTAACCCTTACGCCCTGCATCCCTCTGGTACCAAAACATATAGGAGATACCAGTGCTTGGAAAGTTCACTTTAAAAAGGAATTAGTTCCTGTTCACACCCTCCAAAAATGAACTAATTCTGTTCAAATTCAATTCACAATTCGTTCACATGTTGCTCAGCATCCCCCCCACCAGCCTTCAGAATTTTACAAACTGCTCTGCTATTGTAAAAAATATACTTGAGAGGACTTTGAAAACAAACACACACATACAGTGTAATATGAACACTGGCGGAGGAAGAGGGGGTGGGGGGAGTGCACTGCCCCCGGCACCATGATCCCGGTAGGGTGCCATCGCAGTTGCCTCCCCCCCCCCCGTGCTGAGTGCCACGCCCCCAGGGCACGTGCCACATCCCAGCGGGCAGCGCATCATGCCAGCCTGCTCTCCATCCCCAGTGCTGGAGCATGAAGCTCCACCACTGAATATGAACAGTTGTTTTATTTATTTTCGCCAACAATTATGATTGTATAAGCTTAAATAGCTGCATCACTTTTAGGACAAGTAAAAATGGTAAGTGAAGTGAAAAATGGGAAGTGAGAGCTGGACCATAAAGAAGGCTGATCACCGAAGAATTGATGCTTTTGAATTATGGTGCTGGAGGAGGCTCTTGAGAGTCCCATGGACTGCAAGAAGATCAAATCTCTCCATTCTTAAGGAAATCAGCCCCGAGTGCTCACTGGAAGGACAGATCGTGAAGCTGAGGCTCCAATACTTTGGCCACCTCATGAGAAGAGAAGACTCCCTGGAAAAGACCCTGATGTTGGGAAAGGAGAAGGGGACGACAGAGGATGAGATGGTTGGACAGCGTTCTTGAAGGTACCAGCATGAGTTTGACTAAACTGCGGGAGGCAGTAGAAGACAGGAGTGCCTGGCGTGCTCTGGTCCAGGGGGTCACGAAGAGGCGGACATGACTAAACGACTAAACAACAACAAAAATGGTAAATGCAATGGCCACAATCAAACACAGAGTTAAGAGTGATGAAACCTCCATGCAGTGCTTTTTAAAAAAATAATAATTTTTTTAAAAAGGTGCCAGTGCACCATGAAGTTGTTACAGTAAGTGTCACACTTTTAACATTTGGAACAAAAGGTGCCAGTACTGCATAAGCCCGGGGGGGGGGGGGGGGACACTGCCCCTACATATATAAATTACTGAATTCAATTAAAATTCACCCAGAGCTCCAACACAAAAGGAACTCAATTCACATTCAGTTATAGGAACCACTTTTAGATGCAATTCAAAGATTTTTGAATTAATTCTGTCAATTAGTTAATCTAGATTAGTTTATTCCGAGTCCTGGGAGATGCAACCTGGGGTGGTGGCTGTCCAGCTGCAGGTGTGCCTGAGGGAACAGATTATCTAGACCCATTTCAGATCTGGTCTCAGGCCTGGTTTTAGCTCTGAAACAGCCTTGGTTGCCCTGATCGATGGCCTTTATCATGAAGAGAGAGGAGAAATGCAAACCTGCTGCTTCTCTTTGATCTCTCAGCAGCTTTCGACCCCTTTGACCATGGTGTCCTTCTGCAATTATTCAAGGGATTTGGAGTTGGAGGCACTGCATCACAGTAGTTCTCTTTCTTCCTGCAGGGTCATTAGCAGAAAGTAGCACTAGGGGACTGAGCTAGTTTGGAGCTCTGTGGTTCCGCAGGGGCCCATTCCACCTCACATGGTATTTAACATCCACATGAAACAGCTGGGAGTGGACATTCAGGGATTTGGAAGAGGGTGTCTTCAGGATGTGAGTGACACACTATCTCTCCATTCCATCTGAATCAGGAGAGGCCTGGAAGCAGTGATGGGCTGGATGGGGTCCAATTAACTGAGACTCAACCCTGATGAGGTGGGAGTGTTGTGGGTGACAGATCCCATGACTGGATATTAGGTAGACCATGTATAATGATGGGGTCAGTTTTATGAGGCATGGACAATAAATACCATATTTTTCCATTTATAAGACGAGCTTTTTTGACCGAAAAATGAGGTTCAAAATTTAGGCTCATCTTATACACGGTTAGTGCTGAGGGGGGACAATCAAATGGTTTTTTGGCGCAAGCCCGAGATTGTAAGTGGCGATTGGCCGCTTGATTGTTGGGGGTGGGGATGCCGAAAATCGCTCACCCGTTGGAACGAAGTGCGAGCCTGAGATTGTAAGCGGCAATGTAAGCGACGCGAGTGGTTGTGTGCTGAGTTCTGGTGGGTGAGCGATTTTTGGCATTCCCCCCAAATAATCCTCCCCAAAAGCTCAATCCCCCCTATTTTCTAAATTTTGAGGCCCCGTCTTATAGACGGAAAAATATGGTAATCAGCGACCATGATGTGCTCCTGCACAGCCTTCATTCATGTTGCCAGCTTTCTCCTGTGGGTTGTGCCTAGAGATGGAAGGATATAATGATACTGACAATCATGCCTGGAATCCCAGAGAACCACTGCCAGTCAGTGTAGACAATACTGAACTAGATGGACCAATCGGTCTGACTCAGTCTAAGGCAGATTCCTATGGTCCTATATTGGGGGGAGGAATGAGCAATGTCTGCTTTGGATCTCTAGCCCTCCCACTGCTCTAAACCTGCATTGCCAAGGTAGAACAAGGACAAGGTTTGGATAAAAGGTGCCTGTACTCATTTCCATCTGTCCGGCCCGCCCCCCAGCGTGTGCCCTGCCCTCCAAGCCAACCTGCCATTGGCCAATTTGGCAGAGCTGATCTCTAGCATCCAGCTCTCGAGTGTCAGCAGGGGGAGGTGCTGGCCGTCCCGCAACACTCCCACACCCCAAGAAGGGGACAAGCAGACTTAGAAGCAATTTCTACCATTTAAATAGAAAGGGTTCTTGCTACAGAGGGGAAGACTCTGTACCAGATGACCTGTGGCTCTCTGCTAGGGTTCGGGGACAAATTTAATTCAGTCCGTATTTAAAGTCAAACCTACCCAATTCTCACTTTTGGAAAGAATGTGTGAACTGAACAGCAGCCATCCTTTGAAATTTACACTTCTCTGGATTTTCCAATGCAGTTCTCTAGTCGAGTGATGGGTATATATTAAAAAAATGTACTGGGGCAAAGTGTGCCTAAAAATGCATATATTGGTGAAAATAGCCACCCAGATAATACATTATATTATGCAAAATTACATTAAAGCGTATCTATCTTACTAGAAATTCACACTAAAATGCTGGTGAATTTTCATGAGGGCTCTGTGGAAAAAAAGTGGGGAGAATAGAACTTAAGACTGTGAAAATGAAAATGGTGAGAAACCTAAATTGACTGATTCCCCCACCCCCGGTGTCTTCTCCAAGTGCTCTCTTAGTGCTGATGAGCATCTTCAAAGCCCTGTTCCCTCCACTCCCTTATTAGGGTTCTTTAAACTGGGCTTAGACTCGACTTCTTCAAATAGAGAACTGCTCTCTGTCAGCTCTTCCAGCAAAGAACTGTCCTCTGCAAAGCTGCACTTCCCCAAAGACCAAACCAGACATGGTGTGGGAGACCCAGAATCAGGATTTCCTGTGAGTTTCTCCCCACCCCCTTTTCTTCTCTTTAATCATTAGCACTGCCACACAACTGCTTTGAAGATTGCAGAAGAGGCTCTTGGGGAAGGAGGACTCACTCTTTCCCTCTGAAGCTGGTCTTGGCTCCGTGTGGGAAAACAAACAGGCACCCTGGGGTTGCGTACATGCTTCTGCCTAATAGCACCTCAGGGAAAGTGGGAAATTAAACATCCCCACAGTGGCTTCTCCCTTAACAGGAACACAGGAAACTGCCTTCTGATAGGTCAGACTATTTGTCCTTCTAGTCCAGCATAGCCTTTGTGCTCCTTTGGGAAGAAGGGTGGGGCATAAATTGATTTAATCATCAACATCATTTTACAGAGTCTCAGCCTAGCTCGGCTGACCTCATCCTGGGCTCAGACATTTTGTTCCCCGAGGTGCAGAAGAACCCCACCCCCAATTCAAGGCATATTGTACCCAAGGTCACTGAAGGCTTTTTTTGACAGTTGAAGCGGACAGTTCCACAACCACCTCTCCTTCCCCTCCCAGGGATAAAATACACCCCGAACCAATTTGCTGTATGTTTCTCTATTTGTTTATTTTTCTAAACAACAAAAATGGATGCTACACACTGTGCCTGCTCCTAACACTGAAAACCTCATTAAGGATGGGGAAAGAATTCGATTCGATTCATGTTTAAATGTGAATCTACCTACTTCACACTTTCCAAAACCATACGAGAATTGAAACGCAGCCATCCTTCAAGATCCACACTGCTCTGAATTTTGCAGGGTAGTTGTGCAGCCAAGTGATGCACACAAAAACAGAATTGTTCATGAAATAACAAACAAAATTTCATTAAATGAGGGGACATGCTTTCAAAAAATGTGTCTGCTGGGCAAAATTGCACAGCAAAACATGTATTAGGACAAATTTGCACTAAACTGCTGATGAATTTTCATGTGGACTTTTATAACTAACTAACTAGCTAAATGTAGAGAACCGAACCTAAGGTTGGAAAAATGAGAAACAGAAATTGATAGAATTGCCCATCCCTTTGCCTCATTCTGCCTAATGATAGGGCTGGCCTCCGCTCCCCACCACTCCCTTGCCCCAGACACCTTTTGCCAACTAACCCCACTGCCATGGCTGGCTGCTGAGTCTAGGAGTGCTGGCATTCTCTCCACGGAACCACTTCCAAGTGGCATGTTTTACAGCCTCTCCAAAAATATTATTCAAGATGAAGGAGAATCATAGCTCGTGCAGGCGCCAGACTGTCGCTGGGAATATATCATTCCGAATTGGGACTCCTCTCTCCGCACCGTGATGAAGTGCTTCATTAATGGGAGATGCGGCAGCTCAGATGCCGGCTGATTCAACAGCTTCCCCGACACCTGACATCCCCGTACATCCATTTATTCAAAACCCTTCCCCCACCCTGACAGGAGCCCCCACCTGCCTCTCATCCCTGAGAGGTTATTAAACTAGAGTCTTATAGCACCATGGTTTCCTATTAGCCGAGAGTTATCCAGCAAGGTGCAGCACTGGGGTCCACTCCTCAGACTTCCACTATGAGCCATGCTGTCCCCTCCATGCAAAACGGCTTTGTTGTGGCCTAGGTGCTGATGGGTGGCAATGGGTGCTCACGGGCAACAGGCTGCAATGTGTGGGTGCAGGGAGAAGGGAACCTTTGTTCTCAGCATCTGGAATATACCTTGAATCTTATCAAGTTGGGAGAGTTGGTCTGGGGTGGGATTTGATCCCAGGATACTGCTTAGTAACTAGGATGATGTGCTGTGCGCTTGCTTCTGGGCTTCTCCCTAATGCCTGTTCAGCCTCTACATTTGCAAATGCATTATGAGAACACCAAAATATCTCCACCGCCCTAACCAAGAGTCAGAGAGAGAGAGAGAGAGAGAGAGAGAGAGAGAGAGAGAGAGAGAGAGAGACTGCAGCTTGGTATCCACCAGAACAAACACACAAAGCTGAAGATGGCATCAGGGTCATCATGTGTCCTACTTTGCACAGGGCAATCCTCTCTTTGAAAGACTGGCCAGCAGTTATTTCTCAGTTTGTATTTATCATATGCAAATAGGTGTCTTCTTCTGTTCCATTTTGGGTGATGCAAATTCTTTCTTTCTTTTAGCAATGTCCAACTGGCCACCCTATATAGGCATTGGCCACCCCAAGGCTTCCCTGGAGTTAGGAAGGTCTTCAGCTTCTGCTGTCAGAGAGGATCAGGAAGAGACAAGCGCACACCACTGATTGCAAAGCAATTTAGTAATTAAGATGTTGTCATCCAAAAGCTTTGGAGGAAGTGGCAGTGAAGTGATTAGCCTGAAAAAAGAAGAACTTGTAAAAGCACAATAGAGATATCTGCCCCCACCTCTTTTCCATCTGACGAAACCAAGGAAGGAGGAGATGGGGTGGTGCCGGCAGTAGTGTGGTGGGGGCCCTGCTTGGGAGGAAGTTTCTCAGCAGGCTGAAGAGAAGGGACCATCTGCTGCCCTTGTTTCTTCTGTAACAAAATGAGGCTGTGGGAGAGAAAGGCAGACTTCAGAAGCAGCTCTTTGGGTCAAAATACACATAGGATCAAAGTCAATGTTCTGTTATTTGAGGGCCCCACTTTCCACCTTGCCCATGAGATAGAGAATTCTGATGAACACAGAAATGGAAGCGGATATTGCCAGTTGTCACTTTTTAATCTAGAATGGAAATCCATCCAGCAAATACTAGATTGCTATATGCTTTCATTATTTTATATATAATATAAAATATATTTTATATATAATTATTATATATTTTATATATATATATATATATATATATATATATATATATATATATATATAATTTTTATTAAATTTTCTGTTTTACAATTTAGAATACTCATTTAAACACCCTTAAAATATCAATGACTTCCCTTCTTCTCTTTCCATGGTTCATTTTGCATATCATAAATCCCTGCATAATTTTACCTAAACTAAACCATTCAGTATTCCATTATTACATCCATCAAAACTTATTTACACTGTTGAATTTATCTTAGTGCTGCCAATGTTTTCAAATGTACACAATCCTGCCCCCATATATTCTATAAACATTTCCCAATCTTCTCTAAAGGTATATTGCTTTCCATCTGCAGATGAGGCGTAAGAGATGACGTTCTCCCCTGCCCACATTACGTTTCCTTTGCATTGAAATGAATGGGATGCAAGAATGTAATGGCAAGATAATTTATGTGGTCAACATAATTACACAGGGTATGTAATTTTACCACAGTGGATAGTGAGACGGATAATGTGATTTTTGGTGGAATATGAACTGCAGCGAAACAGCAGCAGTGCTGCAGGTGATGAATACAGGGCAGATCAGGAAATGATGCCTATTCACATTCCTAGTCCAGACTGGGGAGGGAGGGCCGGGTTTAAAGCAAGGGGGGTTAGAGGCTTTTCCCAGCCATGTAATCTGAGATCTCTTAACATTAGGAATGGGAAACCTGGGGTCCTCTGGATGTTGTTGCACTACAGCTCCTCTCATCCCTGCCCATGCTGGCTGGGGCTGATGGGAACACCGCTTCTCCATGCCTGATTTAGAGGAAAAATTAGGGTGAGTGAGGGATCAATGAAAGAAAAAGCAGGGGCTGTTGCCTGGCAAAACTTTTTGACTTGCCTCTGGTCTTGTGCCTTTAACAGCAGCTTGATTGGCAGACATTATTAGCAAGCGATCGTGCTTATCTCCATGCCTGTAATGGGAATTTTGAGGAGAGTCCAGACAGAGGCATCGGGGCTGTGAGGCTGGTGTCTGTATGTATGCATATGTGTGGGGGAAACCAATGACTGTTATTTGAAAGGGAGACAGCCTAATGGCAGCCACATTGCATTAGCAGCTGTTGGCTTTATGAAGATTTTTGTTTTGATGCCCTTTCTTACAGTATTTTCTTTCTAAACAGATCAGTGCTAAGTCTACCTAAAAGCCTTACCATCTGACTGGACTGGAAGCCCTGCCCCCAACCCCAGATGTGGTGTGTGAGTTGTGGACCCTTGGCCATGATGGGAACACTCTGCACATGCTGAGTGGTGCTCCTGTGTTATGATCACACACATCCCTGGGCTGAGATCAGACTCTAACTTAACTCTTGGGCTTAGGGGTCTTGGCCATCCCTGTACCATGTCATCTCAATGTGGGGAGACTGTGGCCCTCCAAAAGTTGCTGGACTGCCACTACCATAATATTTTACCATTGGCCGTGCTGGCCGGGGCTGATGGGAGCTGGGAGTCCAACAATGGTTCTCCACTCCTGCTGAAATAGTTACGGTGGCAAAGAGTTCCACAGATCGTTCCTGCACTTTATAAGAAAACATATTTGCAATGAGGAAGAAATACCCATAGCTGCCTACAGCTACCCTGGGCTCATGTGGAAGGAGGAGCAGGATAGAATAATTAGAAATACGACTATTAATAAATAATAATAGTAAATAGCAGTAGTAGTATTACCTCTCTGCTTCAGGTTGCTGCCACGGGCTTTGTTCAGAGAAGGGGAAATGATAATGGAGAATATTGCAAGATCAGCTGCACATACGATTTGGGTTCCAGGCTGGTGATGTGTGTGTGTGTCGGAGGGGTTGAGTGAGTGAAAGAGGCGGGGCGAGGTGTGCTTTCAAGCCACTGCTAGGATGCTAGGGAGGTCTGGGGCCCAGTGCACCCCCTAAGTCACCTCCTCAAAAGGTGCAGTCTCCATTGACCTTCTGGCTGCACTTCCAGTGGGATTTGAAGGGAAACCGTAAGACCAGCGTACAAGAAGGACCTCTCCATGTGGCACTGAGGGGGCTGCTTAAAGGTGCAGCTGTTCCTCCCCTAGGCAACACATGTCCACTTTTTGAGCACCAGACCTCTCATGCCATGAGTGAGCATCAGGTCCCTAGCCAGGGGTCAATGGCAAACAAGCTAGGGGTTCAATGGCAAATATGCCCAGGTTTCTTGGTAGGCGTGTCAATGTGCAAAGGGTTCCTGAAGGGAGAAAACTTGAAAAGTGCTGCCAGCGCCTGTAGTAATCACACCTGGGGCAGTCTGACCTAGATGCATCAAAACAGAAAAACCAACTGAGCTTGCTTCAACTCCATAAACAACTTCCTGGCATTTCAGCATTTCAGCTGATATATTTCAAACGGTGAGCCATCAGGTTCTGTTTCATGACTATTTATTTCCTCCTTCCTCCGTGTAACGAATCTCCAATTGTCTCCTCTGTTATTTAGTTCGGCTCGCTCCAGAATGGGATCCTCACGCTGTAAATCTTGGGAGGCTTGTTTTCTGTCTCACAATAATAAAAAATTCATACGGACTAATGCAAACAAACAATAAAGCAGCAGGCAATAATTAAACAGTGAATTAACAGGATTTATTTCCATTGACGACTTGGGCTGAGGGATGGAGCTACAGCAAAGAGATGTTTCTTTCTGTGCATTGATTGCAACACCTGATGCTGAAGGCCGCAACACGTGGCCCATCCTGCCTCTGAGGGCACCTTTTTTTGTTTGGGACCTGTGGCAGACTCAGGGCCAGCCCTGTCCTTAGGCAGATGACATGCCTGCCTCAGGCGGCAGATATGGATAGGTGAGGGTAGTGGCTGCCCCTTGGGCTATTCCTCCTCTAGGAGAATATTTTGTCCTCTGGAGCAGCTCCCATCTTCCAGAAATGCTGCTTTAAGGTGTGTCCATACTATCCACACTTACTTGTTATTCCCCACCCCCTTTTGGTTCCAGAATTTTTTAACCACTCTTCTACTCAGAGAATAGCCATGTGCTGTACCTAAGTGGTCACCTCACAGACTGTGCTTTTGAGAAAGGCACCTGAGTGAGTGAGCTGGCAGAGAGGGAGCCGCATGGACACCAGCAGACACCCCCATGCACCTGCATGTATTGCTCTGCTTCCTGCTGATGCACACGAATGCCACCATAGTTGTGCTGCAGCATTTATTTTGGTGGGGCAGAGAGCAGGTTATTGTGAGGTGTTCAGGGGCAGGACATAGCTGTGCATGTTAGCTGGTCAGCTAACCCACTAAGCTGGCCTGCTGCTCTCGGTGGCAGCCTCCCAGCTTCTACATGTGGAATGGGAGGGGCTCCATCTAGCGTTTCACTTCTGGCAGCAAAACATCCTGGGGTGTCCCTGCAGTTGCTTGTGGCAAATGAACCTTGCTGGCCAGCCAGTGTCCCTACAAGGCATTGGTTTTCCTATCCAGTGGCAGGGAACCTTGTTCAGCCTGAGGAACCACATTCCCTAATGGGGAGCCACTGATGAAAGAGGGTGGAGCAATGGATGCAACTCTTACCTTTGTACAATAGGCTACATTTCAGTCATGCAAAAAGCCAGAGCTTTCTGCATGCAACCATCTCCATCCTCCATCCAGGACAGAGAGTGGAAGAAGAAGAAGAGTTTGGATTTGATATCCCACTTTATCACTACCCGAAGGAGTCTCAAAGCGGCTAACATTCTCCTTTCCCTTCCTCCCCCACAACAAACACTCTGTGAGGTGAGTGGGGCTGAGAAACTTCAGAGAAGTGTGACTAGCCCAAGGTCACCCAGCAGCTGCATGTGGAGGAGTGGAGATGCGAACCCAGTTCACCAGATTATGAGTCCACCGCTCTTAACCACTACACCACGCTGGCTCTCAAAGGTCACTGGAAGGACCTATTTCCACCCAGGCACAACAAAAAACAACAGTGCAGACCTGGGCCCGTGAGGGGCATGGCCTAGGGAGGCCTGAGGACCAACCAGAGGGGCCTGGATTAGGACCATGTTTGTGGGGGTGGATTTAGATACTAGGAGAGAATACATTGTTTAGATATTGTCCTTTCTTCCTCACGTTTGTGAGTACCATCCTTTGCAGCTTAAAGTTGGAAGCTAAGACAGGGTTGGTTTAACACTCTTCAAACAACAATCCAGGATGCTGGATTTTCCTGGTATTGCCTCTTTTCTCCCCATTAAAAACAACAATCATACACACATTGTTTTGCTAAGAAATAAAACATATTTACAAACATAATCTTATGTCTTGAAGTAGAAGTTTACAGTAGCAAAATGAAGGCAGGCTTAAAACTACAAAAGTACAAAATTGAAGTTAAAAATGGTGTCTGCAGCTCAGACCTACATACACGGCCAGCTTGGCGCCATGATGAAGAGGAGGCTGCCCAGGCAGAAAGGAAACAGATAGACAAAGGAAGTGATCTCGTAGTTCTTTCTAGCCAATTTTCAGGGAAGCTCTGTGAGCCTCAGCCCTTTCATGTGCCTATGTGGCAAAACATGAATTGTTGGTTTGACAGTAATAATGTCCCACAATGTTTGCCCTCCTCCCCCTGGACCTGAGGTTCCCCACCTCTGTTCTAGTCCATGTGTGGATTCAAACTGTACAAGAAATCACCCCCAAAAGATGCACCTCTCCAAATGTCAGTGTGAAGAAGGGATGGACAAACCAGTCTGTTGCTAGTCACTTTAAAACATGCCTACCCTTAAATGCATTTTGCCCCATTCTGCCATAGACTGGCTGGAGGCACCAGCAGGAGAACCCACTGGGGAACCCGCTAGGGAGCAAGGCTCTGAGCCAGGGGATTGGTGGTGGGAGGTTGATGCCTGGTCAGAGGGAGAAGAAGGAGCAGAACGAGGGGAGGCTGGGGAGGGGGGTCAAGAGGCTGAGTGTAGGCAGACTGGAAGAGTCTCCTTTTCCTGCTGCCACCAGCTCCTCTCCTCCCTGGTCTCCCAGAACATGCAGAGAAATGAAGAGGGCAGAGCAATGAGAAGCAAGAAAGTGAAGTCTTAAGCTATTGGGGAAGGACCCGGGAAGGAGTCCTAGAGAGCAGAGGGAAGATGGGAACATTGTCCACATAGCTGCGTCACTGGGGAAAGAATTGCTGAGACGACCATGCCTGAGCTGTGGTTTGTTTCCTTGAATAAAGAGTTAACTTCACCGGACTTTATTGTCATATTGCTGATCTATGCCTGACTCCCAACCTTGACACATTCCAGCAATAATCTGTGATGGTGATGATTGCAAGTTATTACATGTCCTTCACCCTGAGCTCCCATATCAGCATCAATCTTTGCCTGGCATTGACTTGGTCATCTCTCCCGTGCCAGGCAAATAGTTCTCCAGACCATGCTGGCACCCTGCATCCCTCCACGCATGCATGTTCAATGCACACAGACATTTGTGGACAGGGCTAGCAGGGCATGTAGCTTGGGGGTGGGGAGGGTGTGTGTGTGTGATCTGACGAGACCCCGCTCCCTGTGAGCCAAATGTCCCAAAGGCCCCTCTCATGTCTCCCCTGCTCCCTTCACAAAAGAAGGAAACTTGGGTAGCCTGTCATTCCTCCTCCGCTCGTCCTGGCTTGTATTCAGAGTGCTAACTGCCCTGACTCGAGCAATAAGTACAAGAGTGTCTCTGATGATTCCGAGTAATGAGGGACTCGGGTCTCTGTCTCATCCAGAAGATGGAGATGTTGCATTCCTTTGGCGCACCTGCCTCTAGTTGTTTTTTCCACCGCAGCCAGGAGCTCATAAAGCCGCGCTCCCGAGCTCCTATTTCACATTGAGTATTGGCTATTATATAGCGCTAATATTTCTTTGATTTTCCTCCCCTCTTCCCCCCTTCCTTTCTCGCTTCCCCCTGTCCGTATTATGGTAGTTTTGATGAGTCCGTCCTTGCTAGGCGATTGCGCTTCATTCCTGAGCTGCCACTGGCTCTCGGAGAGAGAAATGAGCTTGTGTTGGAGGCATATTCATTCAGCAGAGCTTCCCAAAGGACTCTGCAGGAGAGGGGGAGAGAGGGAGGGAGGGTTGTATGACACGGCGGAGATAACAGGCCTTGCTGGCTGGCTGGTGACCCCACATGGAATTGATTTTCCACTCCGCAAGGAATTAACCGTGGATTCCGACATTATGATGAAGCGCCCCAGAGAGAATGCATGTCTCTTAATGTCAAGGCAGAGTGTCAACCAAATACAAGGTTGTGATAGAAGGAAAACAGAGGCATATGTGTTATCCCTTCCATTAAGGCCAACTAAAAGAGCCTTTGACAACCTGGTGTGCTCCAGATGTTTTGGAACAACAACTCTCATTGTTCTCCACCAGCTGTCATCCGAAACATTGTGGGTGGATGACACGGGTTGGGGACGGCTGAACTAAAATATTACAAAGTTATGAGCAAGCTTTCAGTTTTCCCAAACTCTTTTTGAGGCCAGATGTTTCCCATCCTTGGAGTAAAACTCATGTTTGAGCAGGTGGACAGGGATGAGAGCACCAAGCTCTGCCTCCTGCCATCATCCCAACCCACAGATTGTGTGCATCTGCAGGCCTGGACCAGGGCGCCTCCTCCACCTGTTATCCACTTGGGAGTTCCCCAAACGATTCAGAACCTGGACCAGGTTTCTAAATCATGTGGGGAGCCTCAGCAAGTAGAGCAGGGGATGAAACAGGTAACGGTATGTGAAATGTTATGATCAGGCTAGATGAGAAATAACTAAATGACAAATGTTTCTCAAAGACACTTACAAAATTTGGCACTCAAGTTAAACTAAGGCAGCAGATGTAGTGTGACTTTGGAATGTGTATTTTCAAGTGTTAACCTGGAACAGTCAGCAAATATCTAAATAATATTTGCTTCAGCGCTGGGGCTGCTGGGAATGATTGACTGGGATTAATTTTTTTCAATAGCAAAATGGTGAATTTTCAGACTGATGAATGATCCACATGTTAGAATGTGCTGCTGCTGAGTTGGCCCTGCCTTGGGAGGCCCACAGGATTCACATCTGGCTGGTTTGGGCATTCTGGAAGGGCAGGTCCCCCCTCTTTCCCCCCTTTTCTCTTATTTAAGACAGGAGTAACACAAAGGTCACACTAAAAACAGCCCTGATGGCTACATCACATATTACATTTTGCAGTGCACCTGTAAAATCAGTATTACAAGTATATCTAGGAATAATATAATGAATGAAAACAACAAGCATATGCCTGCAAATGTATATATTATATATTTAAGGTCACTTCCTAGAAAGGTGGGGTTGGGTGCAGCTCCACAGCTGGCCAACATGTCATGCGTAAGAGATCCCTTAGGCTTTAATTTTGGTGCAGCATGGCTATGAGAACCCTTTCCTGGTCTGTGGGCCAAGCAAGGCTATTGGAATTTATTCAGCTGCCATTTTTATGTGAAGCTTCCTAATTTGTCCTTCCGTGCAAACTGAAAAACAACTATCCTTCAAAACTTACACTTCTCTGAATGTTGCAGTGCAATTCTCCAAACAAAAAAGGGGTGCACAAAATGGCACATAATAGGGGGGCAAGGTGAAAATTGACAAACACAAATGTAGATTGTTGGGAGACAATTGTTTGCAAAAATTTGTATGTTGCAGGCAAGAATGCATACTAAATCCATAAATCCATAGGGGAAATGTGAATGGAAATAGGTACAAATTTTCATGAGGGCTTTTATTTTAAAATGCCAGTTGATGTGGAAGTGGGGTGAATGCAACTTAATTTTGGAAAAATTAGAAACCAGAATTATGGATCAGTCGTTCCAAAAGCTAACCAAGGAACTTCCACATGGATGGGATTTGTGTCTCCAAAAATGAAGCAAGATGGGCATGTCCCTCAGCTGTGTGGTGAGCCCAACTACCTCCTGCCTTCACAAATGGGAATAAGTTTTCTTGGTGCCATCAGGGAATTGTCAGCCAATCAGCCTGGCCCACGGCTGTTTTTTCATGGAAAACTGAATAACTGCCCCCCCCAACACAGATTGACCCTGGGAAGTGCTAGCCTAAAACATTGTGCTGCCTGAGGTATTACAGCCGCAAATGGTACCCGAAGCTGATCCAGCTATTTTGCAGCTGAGGCAGAAAAGCCTACAAGTGCCTCAGTAACAAGAAATAAAATAAAATGATGATTTGCCACTATTTTCATAGCACTTGTAATCAATCAGCAGTCTGAGAAAACCGACTCACTCAAACTAATGGTAGAGCCGGCCCACACCTTCTGTTTGGGCTGAATGCAGAAAAGTGTTTCCAAATGAGACCCACTGCTCTGAAAACACTGCTTCTGTCTTCAGCCTGTACCAGACAGAATCCATGTATTCAGCATAAGACTCTGATTCTGATCATTGTTAACTTAGACATAAAAATCAAGGTCATTAACATGTCTTGCCAAAACAGTACAGTGGTACTTCTGTTACGTACTTAATTCGTTCCGGAGGTCCGTTCTTAGCCTGAAACTGTTCTTAACCTGAAGCACCACTTTAGCTAATGGGGCCTCCCACCGCTGCCATGCCGCCGCAGCGCGATTTCTGTTTTCATCCTGAAGCAAGTTTTTAACCTGAGGTTCTTAATTTCTGGGTTAGCGGAGTCTGTAACCTGAAGCGTCTGTAACCCGAGGTCCCACTGTAATGGTAACTCTATACTTGTGCAATAAAAACCATTTTAATGTGGTACTTCCTACTTCCATTTCTGTTTGATGGCGACTGTTGAAAGAGGGAGGTGGGGCACATTTATTTTACCTGCACCAGAACCAGGGGCAACCTCCAAACCAGCTAGGGAGACAGCTTGCCATAGTTCATAGCACTTCTGTGGGTGGTGCACATGGCTCTTGACAAACCAGCATCTGTTCAGGCGACACCAGGCGACTTACTGTAACAACTTAATGATGAGTTTCAGCACCTATTTTTCATGAAAAAAAGCACTGGTACTTATACAGTTCTCCAAATAAATAGGTGTAGAAAGTGGAGTCTCCCAAGGATGGGTATTGGGACATGTACTTTTAAAACTGTTAATAAATGATGGATTTAGGGGTGAGCAGTGAGGTGGCCAAGTTTGCTGATGATACGAAATGTTCAGGGTTGCTTAAAACAAAGGGAGAACATACCCTCCAACATTTCTGCAATGAAAACAGGGACATCTTAGGAAAAGAGGGACATTCTGGGATCAAATCAGAAATTGGGATGGCTTCTCAAAATCAGGGATGTCCCTGGAAAATAGGGACATTTGGAGGGTCTAGAAGAATGTGAAGAGTTCTCAAAGGGTGTATCCAAACTTTAAGTAATTGAGTGGTAAGATTGCAAATGCAATTGAATCTAAACAAGTGCAAAGTTATGCATGCCAGGGCAAAAACAATCTTCATTTCACACATATGCTTATGGGGCTTGAATTGGTGGTAAACTGACCAAGAACGAGGCCTTGGGGTCGTAGTAGATAGTTTGATGAATATGTTGACCCAGCGTGTGGCAGCTATGAAAAAGGCAAATTCCATGCAATGGATCGTTAGGAAAGGAATTGAAAATAAAACTGCCGATATCATAATGTTGCGTTATAAATCTGTGATGCGTCTTCATTTGGAATGCTGTATAGAGTTCTGGTTGCCTCTTCTTGAATATTGTAAAGTTGGAAAATGTTCAGAAAAGGGCAGCCAAGATGATCAAGGGGACGGAGAGACTCCTCTATGAGGAAAGGTTGCAGTGTTTGGGACTTTTTACTTTAGAGAAAAGGTGAATAAGATGTAACATGATAGAAGTTTATAAAGTTACACAAGGCATGGAGAAAGTGGATCGAGAAAGTTTGTCTCCATGATAACACTGGGACTCGTGAATATCCAATGAAGCTCAATGCTGGGAGATTCAGGAGCCATAAAGGAAAGTCCTTCTTCATGCGATACATAGTTACTCTATTGAACTCGCTCCCACAAGAGACAGGGATGACCACTAACTTGCACGGCTTTCAAAGAGGAAGCAAGAGGTGTGGCAGTGGTGGTGGAAGCGGCAGGGCAGGGCAATGTTGTGCCTCCTGTTTCGCTTCAAGGAGTGAAACAGGATGTACCAACCCTACTGCTGGCTAACATTCATGAGGACTTTAAAAATAATTCACAAACTGACATAGAAATCTGACAAACTGAATTTAAAACTGGAAAAATGAGATGCTGAAATTGACAGATTTGCCCATTCCCAGAAGCACCCTAAGGGAACCTCCCCGGTGTATTTTCTTTTTTTACGCATTGCAAAGATGCAGAGTGACACCCTTGTTGTCTACCACGCAAGTATAGAACTCCAGTCCATCCAAGAACCTTTCCCTTTTAGCTGCCTTTTGGCATTTAGCTCTCTTTGGGGGGTCTCAGGTGTGGGGAACCTTTGGCCCTGCAGATGTTGCTGAACCGCAACCTGCACCATCCCTGGCCATTGGCCAAGCTAGCTGGGGCTGATGGAAGCTGTTGTTCATCTTCAGGGCAAAGGGTCCCCCCCACCTGAGCTAGAGTAAAGAACTGGGGGATTTAGCGCCGTGTTACGTATTTAGTTGTTGCTGCTTTCTATGTTTATGTTTGCTTTTTATTCTGCTCCCTGTTTCATGTGTTTGGTTGGGACAGCCTTTTTTAATAAAAGGTATGCGAGAGGAAGAATTAAACATAAAACTGGGATCCTATCCCCCCCCCCCAAGGTTCAGGGTAAGTAACACAATTAGACACACAAATATAATTATAGATCAAAGAGACAGTTCCCTATCCCTGAAGGTCTTCACAGCCTGTTATCTCCATATCCGTAGCCTGGCCTGATGGCCACCTTAGCCAGGGAGCAGCTTTGCTTCTTCAAGCTTGTCTCTCCCATCTGCATTCTCTCCCTGCGCCCCCGCTGCACCCCGAGCCCTCCTGCCTGTGCGCCTGTTGCTATCTCAAATCCAATTTGACTATTGTTTGTGCTGTGCGTACGTCTGTTTCTCTCTCGCGCACCCCCGCTTTCGCTTTGCGCTTTGTTATTTTAATGGATTCTTTATTCCAATCCCGGCGACGCGGCGGGCGAAGGCTGAGATACTGCATCAAATTGCATTCCTCTTCTGTAGATTTCTCTCTCTCTCTCTTTTTTCCTGCCCTCCATCTTTGGGGGAGGAGGGAGGGGGAAACAATGGGAAGGAGAAAATTAAAAAACAAAAACAATTCAAAGGTACACAGCCTGCAGCTGCGCTAAGGTTTAATAGAAACTCAGAGTCCCCCTGTCACTCAAGGGCTTGTGCCTAGGTTCCTGAGAGGCTCCGAGAAGCAAACTGATCACCTGGGCCTCTGAAGGGAAGTAGCATGGGATGGCTGCCTGGTTAACCCTTCCCCACAGTCCCCATATGAAAATTTCAGGGTTGGTTTCCCAGCCTGACACACGAAGCTCACTGGCCTGCTTTCATGAGCCACTGTCCTTCTCCTTTTGCAACATCTCAGTCCCCTTCTTCACTCCAGTTTCCATACCTGGCTGTCACATGGAAAGGATAAGGGATATCCGTATTCACCAATAAGTCAGGCTGTATATATTACGAATGTAAGCAGGCTCCAAGATTCGCCTATATCAGTGAAGCCCATCATCACATGTGCTGCTTGGATGGCATTGTGCCAACAGATGCTGCTGATAATAATGCTCTGTTCAACATATGCTGTAGTACCTGTTTTGTATGTCTATACGGTCATATAATGACATCATCTGTGCAAAAGGTAAGTCCAAGCAGGGAATCCCAGGGGAATCCCAGGGTCTTGAATCCCATCCAGCTCCCCCTCATTGCTGTTTCCCCTCTCCCTGGCCCACTGCTAACTTGTTTCCTAGCGCACACAGCCTCTGGCAATGAGGAGTAGAATGTACCCGCATCCATCATCTGTGCACAGAAATACATCATCTCCAAGTGGCACCTTCATTTAAAGGGCTATTATCAGAGTAATTCCACCCATTCATCATTGGGGCTCAACCTGGCACCGTGCTGTTTCTTTGGCCAGCCCTCTGAAAGCTCCAGGACAATAACAGGAATCAGAGCACAAGCCAGCATGTCAGGGGTCCTACCCAAGAGCCTCAGGACAACCCACTTCCCCAGGGGTTGGGATCCAGAGTAAATGGACCCTTGAGAAGAGGTGCCAAGCCTAACTCATAGGTTCATCTCCTTCAGCATGGCTGCTGCTTTGAATTGTCTGGGTTCCATCTACACATAACCTTTTACAATCTGTCTTTAGGCAAGGTAGCCAAGCTGCAGGTCAGCTGCACCCCCTAGACAATTCAAGAAAAAAACTAAGAACAAGGCTGGGGCTGTGCGCACACACCAGACTTTTAAAGCACATTTAAAGCATGTACCCCACTGAAATACTCCTGGGAACGGTAGTTTGTTATGGGTGCAAGGAACTGGATATTATTCCCAAGCATTATAGGTTGCTGGCTTGAAATTGATAGATGCTGAAACAAAAACACAATGAGGCTTATAATGTGCAATTAACTTTTATTGTGAGCCTGTAAAATGATTTCCAACCCTTTTTTGCTTTCATTGTAATGCTAGAGTTTGTGTGTATATTCTGTTTTTGTTAATGTGCTATGTTTACTCCTGTTTGTTTTGTATTTTAGTTGTTTGTATATGTTGCAAAACAATTCAATGAAGATTTTTTTTAAAGGGTGCTGGGAATTTTAGCCTTTGAGGAGTAAACTACAGTTCCCATGATTCTTTGGAGGAAGCTGTGTGCTTTAAATGCATGGTGTGTCCGCAGCCAGCGAACTCCCTTCCTCTCAAGCGCTTGGTGGGACTAAGGGATTTTGGGAGAAGAGGGAGAGAGATGGCAGTAGCAGAGCCTGCAAGGTGTTACATGATATCGTCACTAGGGATGATGAATTGGTGTTGTTGCCAAGGGAGGAAAACAGAACAGCAGGAATCTGGGTGGACAGGAGAAGGTGGAGACCAGATTAGGAAAAGCAGTGGGAAGCAGGAAGCAATTAGCAATTGGCCAACCAGACTTGGATCCACCAATTTTCCTTTGCTAGGCCAATGCCTACTATATCACCCAGGCCTGGTATGAGGGGCAGGCCGTGATGATGACTTCTGTCAGGGGTTCAGGAGCAGAGGCACAGGAGAGGGAGGAAATGGAGAGCGAAGGGGAGGAGTCCGAAGGAAATGTCAGCGATGACAGCAATCCGAGGTCTCTGAGTCTTTCCAGTGACTCGGAGGATTCACAGAAAGGGGCCCCCATAGTCAGGGCAAGAGGAGTGCCCAGGGGGACACCTCGGGAAGAAGGGGCCAGAGGGGACTCAGAGAGCAGCAGCTGGAAATCAGGACCAGCGTCCCCCCCAGAGTGCAGTAGGGGGGAGGAGTCCCAGGCATCGGGATCAGGTGGCGCGCGGGCAGCGGGAGAACATGAG